>NC_135432.1:10192239-10492239 GCF_051991255.1 Vanacampus margaritifer
CCTCTACCCTGAATAACTGTGGGCCTATGGGTTCCACTAGTGGACTAGTAGGCCCCGATGGCATGCCGCTCGGACGCCCACACACTAATCCCCCACCACTATCCCATTCTGGGCCTCACCCCTCGCAGCACAACCTCCATCATCATAGTGTCGGGCAGACTAACATGGTGATAATGCCGGGTGGAGACGGAAGCTGTACGAAGACCATATCTGACACAGGTGAGAAGCAACAATCAGAAGCTTTAATATTTCAAACATTATCTTCATCACAACACAGCTGTGTTTGTCTTGGCTTGGTTACATAACAATTGAAGTGCCTCTCCCTACAAAGAAACAGTCCAAACCTAATCATTGTCGATTTAATTTCTCTCATTATCCCATTTGTCCCATAAGTCCATTTGCATTTTTATGGCAATCATAGGGTGGCGTGAATGTGTTTCTAACTTTGTGAGCCAAGTCAAACCAAAATATTTAGCTGTGTCATTCAGGCTGCACCAGTACTTCTCAGCTAATGAGTAGGCCCTACATCACTGGGAGCTAATTGTCAGTCAGTCAGTGTTTCTCTTTGCTGTTATTGTGTGCTTGTTGACCAGCAGTCACTGGTGTAAAAAAAAAAAGATGGAACGAAGATCTGCGTCATGCTTTAAGCAAAATGGCCCAGATTGGTCACTCTATAGAGCTTCTCCTAGCTGGTCACTATAGTAACGATAGACTCTGAATAGGTAGCAGAGTGAATGTGTGCATATGTGTATTGATGAATCTAAATCTATACATTTGGTTTGGCACAGTACTGTGGGAAGAATTTTTTTCTAGGTGTGTGTGTGGGGGGGGTGTCTCAGTCGTGGTACTTGCGTCTCCCCTATCCTCAAGATCCACAAGTGAGGGAAGGGCGAACTAACGTTACATGCAGTATATCTGGTTGCGACATGTTTTTTTTTTTTTGTTTTTTTTACCCCTAGGCGGTATTGTGACCCGTTTTGGGCTTTTTGATGGTTCTGACCAGGCCATTTTAAAATAAAATATAAATACATTTGTATTAAATTTTCTTGTAAACTTCTTGGGTGGCGGACAGTTTACTTGGGTGGCCCGCCCAAGTATTAACATGGTGTGGGAAATAATGCATTTTATACATCGAAGGTAGAATCCGTTTAATTCATTCTAACATTTAAGTCAACCCAAAAGTTTTGTTTAAATTAATATTTTCTATGCAGCCACACTAGTCTAAACTCGTTATTCTGATTGATATGTGAAATATGAGCTAAGCAGCAAATTCTATGCGTTTTTATCCATCACAGGGGGGTGGCCATTTTGCCACTTGCTGTCTACTTAAAACGACGTCACATCACAGTTGCACACTTATTTCCCTGCATGATAGCAACCTCCCCAAATAAGATAATAATAAACAGCAGCAGACCAAAAAATAATAATAATTTAGGAGCTGTGGTATCGTGGAATTAACTTTTTAACCAACTAATAGATGTAATATCTCCTGCAGCCATTTCAGGTGGCTTTGTGATGCAGCTGTGTGAAAATAGCTTTGTAGCATTAGCCATCTGTGCCATAGTGCTAGTGAGCTTTGATTTACCCCCCACCTCCCAACACAATCATCAACAAATACTCCAAATGTCTGGGGGTTTACAATGAACATTGTAAACCCCCAGCCACAGACACCCTGCCACCTAACTGACCAGCCCACATCCCCCAGCAGGCTAATATCACACTGACCCCCCCGCCACAATCCACCCAGCCAACTCCCCCAACAAGCTTCCTGGCAGCGGACAGCACCACCAATCATCACTCGGTTCCCATGGCAACATCCCCCGGCAACAGCCGTCACTATATCATAGCAGTAGTGGAGGAAGGGGGAAGGGGGTCGGTCGGCCATGTCATTGCTCTTAGCGTCGGGAAGGAAGAAAAGAGGTGGGGGGGGGGGGGGGAATTAACACACACAGCTGCCCTTCAGCTACGCAGTATCATACCAGCTGCTCTCGCCACCACACACACGCACACAGGCTTGTCTGCTCCGGCTTTGTCTGCGTAACACTGCTGCTCGGCTGGGTTCATTTATATATGCGTGATGCCTCTCAACAGCCACCCCCCCCCCCCCCCTCCCTTTTGCTTGCTCACACCACCTTTCACTTTTCCTGAAATAATCGAAATAGGATTGGTTTACTTTATTAGGAAACAAACATGCGCACACACTACAGAAACCACAAAAACATGCGTATCTTTTCCCCCAAAGTATGTTATTTGAGTGCAGACCATAATGTTAAACATCAAAGAGTTTATATGTGCAACTTTCACGTTAAAGCAGGGGTTTTCTGCTTAGATTTTCTCACGGGCCCGTAGGTCACAAAACAAGATGATTAAATACACACAGACTAATTATTGTATTCATGAGCAAAAAATGGAACACGGGAACCTTTCTGTATTTGTTTTTCATATAAATTGAGCAACTCTCCAGATGTACGGAACGGAAATTTGCACACACATGTAGAGTCTATATGGGAATACCAGTCATTAAACCACTGCAAATATGTGGCTCAAGTTATCTAGAGACTTGAACATTGCTTGTCACTCTCTGGAAACTTTGTGAATAAGTGGAAGTCTAACATCAATTTGGAAAAAGCACCTAGCTTAGCTTTTATGAAAACGTCTCATACACAACTTCTCTTATAATATTATTGCCATTAGTTCACTGACTGACTTGCTGACACAGCAGCAAGTAGTTTGCGAAACTGTCAATGTTGAAGACTGGCTGTTGATCCAATAGTCTAGGGTGTTTTTCTGTTTGCCACATAATTGTACAACACTGAATCAGTTAGTGGATGAATTTCATTTTCAGTGCATAAACAGACAGTTTGACATCGACTGTGTTGAGCTGTATCGAAGTTGTCTGTTGATATATCCAACAGTTAGGGGTGTAAATTCATCTTTCTTCAATCCAGCAAAGTCTTACAAAATGTCACAGTTGTGCATGTACAGTGTAATGTAGATTAATCAGTGTAGTTATTACCATTTCTGCCTTAATCTTTTCAGACTACTGACGTTACTTTCTCTCGCCTTTCCTCCATGTCTTACGTGGTGCATCGCAGGAAACCCCTCATCCCTCGGCCTGCAGCCTCACATCAACCCTGGCAGAGGACGGATGTACACGCAGCAGGTCATGCAGCAGGGCGGACCCTCCCTTCCAGCCTACCAGGGTCAGCAGCACTTCTCTGACAACCCACCTTACACAGACGGCAGCAATGCTAACGTCGACTCCATGGTTTGCCTCTACCAGAATTACCAGGTGGGATGATTGGATTGCATTTCGGGTCCCTGCCACCTCCAGAAGATGTCATGCTAAATGTTATTTTGTGATTTACAGCAGGGAGCGATGCCACATTCGCAGTTTAGTGAGGGGCAGCCACACCAGGGTGAAGGCTTACGAGCCGGAACCCCAGGCTCCAGGGGACCGGAGTCTGTGGATGCCATCTACAGGGCTGTGGTGGATGCCGCCAGTAAGGGGATGCAAGTAACCATCACCACCACAGTAAGTGGGACCACACAGGCAAGCCCCATGCCTGCCCTCAGCGCCATGAGTGCCTTCACTGCCTCCATCGGGGAGCCCGTCAACCTCCCCCAGGCGGTTAGTGCGGTTGTGCACGGGGAAGGGGAGGTTTTACAACAGCAAGCCAGAAGCAGGCAGTTGCGGCCAGTCGGCGGTCAAAAGAATGTGGATCCAGGGAAGCGCACTCCAGATGGCCCAGAGGCCAACGACTACTTCCGGTCCCCTGGCCGTGGCACTCCCAGGGGACAGTGGGACGGGGAAATTCATCACGGCGGCTTTGACACACATAGTAACAGCGGTGTCTGGTCTGGGGAGGAATTCCTGGAGTGTTCCACCCAAGTTAGGAGTAGTCCCTGCATGGAGAGACCCCCCGGCCCACCCTGCTCCACCAACGGCTCCAATGACCACAGCGTGGCCTTGGCTCATGGCAAGACCTTTCTTGACGATAGCTACCGCTTCAATAACTGCGGCCGGACGCCCGCTAACTACAAAGAGCGTCTGGAGCAGACTGTGGAACGTTGCGCACACATTAACGGCACCACCGCGCTCTTCAACAGCCGAGCTTATGGAGAAGTTCTTGGACCCCCGCGGCAGGAACTAACGGCTGACGACCAGTCTCCCAGCTCGTCCACGAGCCTTGAAGGACCTCTAGCCAGCGGCAAAGACTACAGCCACTACAACGGCCACTTCAACGGGATGGCGCCCAGCCCCTCGGACACCAAGAGTCTGAGCAGCGAGGAAGACCTGCGGCAGCCGGACTCGCCTTCCTCGGAGCTGCTTCACTACCGGTCGAGGACCTTCAATATGGGAGAGCTGGTCTGGGGCCAGCTGAAGGGCTTTCCCGCCTGGCCAGCCAAGCTGGCGGGAGATGAACAGGTGCACAGTGCTGCCATGCAACTGCGAGATCAGGCCAAGGTGAGACAACTGCACAATGGCAGCAGCATAGTAACTCCTGCTCATCTTTAACTCATTCAATCCCAAAAACATGTAAAAACTGTTTTTAATACTTTGTCCTTCCCTCCCAAAAACGTGTTTACACAGGTTTTATTTTTATTTTATTTTTTTATGCAAGAGCATACAGAATGCTTTGATGCAGCCCCTGACAGGAAGAGGTGGCTTAAAGCAACGGTAGTTATAAAAAATAAAAATAAAACAGCCAGCAGGTGACAGCAGAGTATAAGAGATCAGCCAGGGCCATGTTGCAACAAGCTCTCTTTGTCAGTGTTTATGCCAGGAATGTGAATATTGATGAAACTTAGCTATATTCTAAAGCCTATTGTTGCAAAATGGAAACAGTTACAAATACACACTACAGGTAGTACAGTGTTGACAAATCAGTGCTTCTATTTCTTCCACTCAATTTTTTTTTTTAAATAAATACAGAAGTGATTCAGTGGCTTCAGGTGGGGTTAATAAACTTTTTTTTTCTCAATGGGTGGGGGTTGGTAACATAAAGCTTCGGTTGTGCTACTCAACCCCATAGCTCAGACATATGAAAAACACGAGGTAACTGTCACATGTACTAAACAGCCAGTACATGCCAAATATTTCTGCAGCTCCTTCAATTGCCTCTTGGCAGAAGCTTGTATCTTTGTCTTTCTTTCTTTCCTTTCTTTTATTTATTTATTGTTATTAATTTATTATTCATTTCCCTTGTTTTTGTCTTCTCTTTATGATTGTCTTCACTGTCTTCCATTACAATTAAATGCCTAGGAATTTTTTTTGTACACTTCTCCTGACTGATGCCTTCGACTAATGAAATCCCCCTTAGATGTGACTACAGAAATGTCCGGAAAAGCCTATTAGAACTTCTGAACTTTATTTTTTGTTAATCTAAGGCTCTTATATTAAATTGGCAAGTGTGCATTCAAAATGAGGTTGAATGTTATTGGTTAATTCTGAACACAGCCAGATCTCTACTCAAAAGAGGGTGTGCACACTTCTGCAACCACATTATTTATTACCCCTCTCGACAAGTTTTTTCTTCTTCCTAACTGCATTTTACAGTTTATTTGTCATTTTCTAATTTGAACAGGGGTGTGCAGACTTTATATGCACTATGTGTTTATACACTGCTAAGTTCACTCGTGCATTTCAGATCATATAAATTGTGGGTGTGAGTCATTTTCTAAATGATTCGTATTACCTTTCAAGTTGGTCTGACGTATCCAGGGAACTAATTGATCAGAACAGCTGTAGGACAAAAAAAATTACGTTTCGTTTTGTGTCCATCAAGGTTGAGCCCGAGAAGCTGAAAACTTTAACACACGACTTGGAGGCGCTGGACCGAGCTGCCAAAAGAGGCTTGAAGTAAGCAGCATTGTTTTTATTTCTCACAACCACACGGCATCAAACTATGTCGTTCATAAATGTTTGCTTGACAGGCCTGGGAAATTGAATAATCACCTGGAAGCTGCTATCCACGAGGCCATGAGCGAGCTGGACAAAATGTCGGGCACGGTGAGTCCAGTGGCCGAGTTGCTGTTATTTTTGGGGCGGTCCCGTGTTGCGCCTCTTCACATTCACCCTCTCCCTGCCACCAGATCCCGTCAAGAGATCGACAGGTGAAAATGCCCAAGCCCAAAAGGAGGAAGATCTCCAGATAGCAATGAATGTGTCACCGTCCTCCTCCTCCTCCTCGCTGCCGTCTGAGCTGTCCCAGGTGCTACACACTGACGCTGCGTGTTCCCGCGCTGTTGCGCGACGTCATCATAGACTTGACTTGCTGACTTTTGTGGTGCTGGAACGTCCAATCACCATTTTTACTGTAGTAAAAAGAAAGGAATGGAAAGAACCGTAAAAAAAAAGGTTGCAATTTGTCTACAGCTTACTGAAGTAATTATTTTTTTCTAGTATAAGATATGAAAAAGACAAAAAAACAAAAACAAGCGATGAGCATTACCTTACATATTTAAGACAAATAGACAGTCCAAATATTTCTGATACATTTTCATGATGTAAATAGGTAATCCTGAAATGTCATATTATTAAGAAATGTATGTAAATATTGTAAGATGTAATGTACAAGCGTACCTAATGCACATTTTATCTTTTGTTGTACAAAAACAAAGCAGAAGTGTACCAATGTCTTGGTTTCTATTCAGACGTGCGCGATAAATACAAAAACGGCTTTTATATGACAAGCACTACGACCGTTGCTTTCAGTTTGTTTTTGTACACCGGCCATGGGCAAAAGTTCTGTTACTTCATACCTGAAAGTGTTCATGGAAGAAAAAAAAATACAGAATGAACTTTACCAGCAGAAAGTGTTCAGCCTTATTCGCAGGCGCGAATTTAGCGAAATCTGCATCACAAAGCAGAATTATCATCATCGTGACCTTTTTGCATTTCAAGACTTGAAAATTTGGAGAATTATTTACTTTTAATTTTTCTCAACTACATTTTTTTTTGGGGGGGGGGGTGGATTGTTCTGTGTTCAAATTATTGTTATTTGAATGTCATTGTTTTTCCTGCCGTTAACGATGATCAAAATTAACACTCGAGGGGAGGCCTTGTTTTTAGTTTTCTTCCGTTTGCTTGTTGTAAATTATTCCTGTACAGTTCTTCATATTTATTTTAAGCTTTACAAATATCCTAGATGGCAATAACACTACCAAGAGTTAAAAACTCAAGCCTTATATGTGTATATGTATGTTTTGTTTTAACATAAGACTAGAATCATGTATTCATTCGTACGGTCCCGTTTTTATTTAAGAAGTGAGCTTAACAGAAGACACTTTGTCAACAAGGCTACTTGTTTTTGTACCATAATGTTTAATTTATGATAATGCTTGTGTGAGAAAGAAGGAGGATGCTGTCTATGTTGGTAATAAATTTCGTTTTACACTTCCAGCACCAAGTAGACGTCATGACTTGTTCAGTCACATTACGGCCAACAAGCTGAACTCGCCACACTCTGAAATCAGTGCAATAAACCAAAACTCTCCTCTTTCAAAAAGTCTTTCTACTTAAGATGCTCACAAAGAGTCATCGTTCCTTTTCAAGAATGTCCTTTTGCTGGTGCTGCCCCAGTCAAACCTCTAAAAAGACCCAACGCCCCTTGACCTTCCCTGTCCAAATAGTGTCCATGTATGCTTTCACACCAAAAAGCAAATCTCGAACAAAAAGCGCAGAGGCGGCCCGAGGTCCGACTGAATCACTGCAAACAAACGCACACTTTTGAGGAACAGAAAACGCATCCTGTGCAACTTGAAGACGTTTGCAGCCATGTGGCTAAATCAAAACCTGACGTTCACGCCTACCAGTGGAGGTCCTCATTGGCCACTTAAAGCGTAATCCATGTGGAGGAAATCATCCAGCTGTTTTTGGTGAACACAAAACTTTTTGGGTAAAGTTCATTCTGTCTCCCGTGTGTGTTGACATGCAGGAGCCTTACGTGTGCCCCAGCTCAAAAGTTGCGGTGTGTGTGTGTGTGTGTTGTCCTTTTGTTTTGGTTTGAATCATCCTCTTCCAACCTGTCAGTATTTTATTTTTCAACCTGTGAGTATATATTACCTCACTAATATATACTTAACGGATGAGATTTGTGTGACGTATGATGTGCACTTGATTGCTCCAGTTTTTTTTCCCTGCATTTATGTGGCCTAGATTTTCAATATAGTTTGTCAAGAGTCCATTATTTTGATATTGTTTGGACTTTTTTTTAACGGTTTTAATGTACGCAGCATTTTTGTAAATATTGAGACACATTACAGATCATGCAGTGATGTAACATTTGAAACGATGTTGCACAGATGTCTTAAGATATTAAAAACTGGTCACTCTTACTTGAACAAACCTGCCTGTTGTCTCTCTGTATTGCACTTGGTGGTTGACTCAATGTCTTACAGTATTCAATAGTAAGGTATGAAGACGATGCTCCGGTGGAACACCTCTGTGTGGAATTGGGAGTTTTTTCTAGGTATGCAAATGCAAAATGTAAAGTACACGCTAGCATCTGTTTTTATACTCCGCCCTCTTGTGTCCGGATAGTGCAATTACTGCTGGTGTAAATGATTTGAGGACGTTGTCACGGTGAGTTTATAAACAGTACTATACATTTGACTATTACATAAGTCACAAATGAATTACTCATTTTTGAGTTTAAGAAGTGGAGAAGTAGGCGATAGAATGTGGCACTGTACCCAGTAGTGTTAATTTCGTCAACGAAAACGCAACAAAAATAATTACGTCAACACACATTTTTCACCGGATTATAAAACCCTCATTAATAAACAATAACTGGGACTAAATCACTATCAGTATGCATTTTCGTCAACTGATGAAGGCGAGACGAAAATGTACTTCACTTAATAAAAACTGGACTAAAATCTATACACATTTTAGTTCATAAACAAAAACGAGACAAAAATTGTATGATTTTGTAAAATCTTGTCTGCTAATCTGTCACTGTGACACTGTCATGAAGCTAGCGACACATGGAGCAGACAGGAGGTGGATTCACGGTAAAAGGTAAAAAAAAAAAAAAAGTAAATTAAAAATATAAGTAGGGGTGGCAAAATTAGTGCATTAATTTTGAGTTAATTTAAAGTTCCATTAACGGCACAATTCTTTTTAACACGCAATTAATGACTGCCCCTTACTTTGAAAGCCTGTACTGGGGGAAGTCCAGTTGCAACGCAGTAGACACGGCCACGTCAACATTTAGCAGTAATAAATTTAATAATAATGCATATATTTGTGAAGACTGGGGTCAAGTTGTATTTTACAATTTTAAAAATGTGCAGAATTTTACTAGTTACTTCATGATAAAGATAGCTCTTAATGAACAGAAAGTGCACTGGGCTGTCACCAACGTCTTACAAATGTAATTATGCCATCTAGGCAGAAAAATGACCTCAACACAAATCAATATCACACTCTGGGTTTTTTTTACAGTACAGTACAGTACAGCTTTTTAATTTTAACTAAATTTTATGAATTATTATGAAATTACTGTATCAATAATTAAAATATGCAGCCATATTTTTACTAGTTTAATTTTTCCCACTTTTATGTTAAACGTATGAAAACTTATTTGTGATTAATCGTGAGTTAACTATTGAAGTCATGCGATTAACTCCAATTAAAAATTTGAATCGCCTGACACCCCTAGTTGTAAAATAATGTAACATTAATCCAACGGCTATAACGTTCCAACAATAATGTTAATCCGACTGCTAACTAATGCTAGCTACCTTACTAGCTCATAGCATGGAGCATAGTAGCCACTTGTTGATATACTGTAATTGTGTGTGAAGTTGTTTTTTTTTTATCAAAAAGATGAGAGAAAATTGTCTGTGAAATAGTTTTAGATCCGAAATGTTCAACGTAATCTGCTGACAAAAAAAAATATTACGGGGTAAAAAATGATTGCCCTGAATGCCCTAAAACTTGACTAAAACTAGATGAATAAAATTGTTTTCTTGGACTAAAATAAAGACTAAAATACTAAATTTATAGTTGACTAAAAATAGACTAAATAAAAACGGGATGAGGTTGACTATGATAAAAAATAACAAGTGTGATTAAAACTGGACTAAAACTGAGACTAAATTTAAAAATGGTGGATAAAATTAACACTAGTACCCAGTGCTCCAGACTAACTTTTTTCTTATTTTTTTTAAATAGGAGCACAGTGGCCCTAACCTGACAATTTTGTAAGTAGAAATTTTACAGCACAAGCTCTAAATCGCCCTTCAAATTAAATATTCACTCATTTTTGCTCTATCACTGATAAATAGGCTGAATCGTGGAGCTTGTTAAGTTTCTCTGGGACTTCTCAGGCCATTTCTACTAGGGGTGTACCACAAACATTTTATTCTCATAAGAATCGCAATTCTCATTTAGTACGATTCAGAATAGATTTTAAATGTCCCAAAATTTATTTTATTTAAATTATTTTATACTGTCTTGCCTTTGTCTGTGTGTGCCTTTGTTTGGAGCGATGTTCATGTTGTACCCGGTTTGGCCACTGAGGGGCAGTGTGGTTCCACCCGGTCTAATACACTGTTAAGTTGTAGACACATTCGAGAGTAGAAAGAAAAAGTCACAATCAAGTTATTCCAATAAAAGTTTTTTTTTTTTTTAGGTATGGAGCCGTTCTTTTGAGTGATAAAAGTGTCGCGAGTAGCGCGCTATTTAACATTAGCGAGTCAGACTGGAGTCATTACAATTCCTTGCACATCTATAGATTGAAGCAAACAAATTTCAAATAATTTTGAAAAAAATAAATAAAAAATCGTGCTTAATCGAAAATCGAATCGCAGACACAAAAAAATCGGAATCGAATGGAATTGTGAGACATTCAAAGATTCCCACCCCTAATTTCTACAGTATATGACATCACCTTGAAATAGGTTTGCTAATAATGTAAACTTTATGACATGGAGACATTTACCTAAGCGTAAATGTCATTTGTAATCAATATAATCCTCATCATTATTGCGTCAGCATTAATGCATTTGTTGCTCCAGAAGTTTCTGAAGAACTTGTCTCAAACTGCAATCACCATGACGACCAAATGCTAAATGTTATGATGATAAATCAGTGGGCTTATTATGAAAATGTGTGTTTTGCTGTAACTACTGATTAATAATACTGTAAACCAAATACATACATCATTTCCAAGTTTATTTTTGTTTTATTTTTTATTATATCATTTTGTCACATTTTTTGCACTATTCATATACAGTATTTCCATTTGTAACATTGCACATAATCTTCATCAGCGGTTTTGGACAGAACAGACAGCTTTGTTCGCTTGCTCAGGTCACAGGTAAAATAATAAATAATTCATAAATAATATAAAAATCTTTCTCACATGGTCACATAGAAAGTTTTACAGATTGAATACAACAATTCAACATGACGCTTCCAACGTTGTATTTGTACAAATAGATATTTTTCCACATACTTTTAAGATATACTACTGCACTTTTTGGCCAACAGACATGAAAGCAATGAGTTCTCTTCTTGGCTCCCCAAGTTTGTGAGTTGGTTCTCTTCAAACCTGGGGCCGAAATCCTTGAAACCGTTTTGAGATGACCAAGTTTGTCACATCATGATGCCGTTGAATTGATACCTCATGGGTCACCCCCCCCCCCCCCCACCCCACTCGGACAATATTCACATTATGAGGCCAACACAACACAATGTCAGGCTAGACTTTTTAAGAGCGTCTTCCACGGAGCTCTTTGGACCCTAAACGACTTGAGAGAAATCATCTTTTTGGACATTAGTTGTTCATCAGCAAACTGCTGCCATTTTGCGTCACATTTTAGGACTAGTCTAAGGAACATGTGGTTGAATATTTTCTGATATTTCGAACCCTGACCCGTCAGCAATCTTGTGCGCCTTTCACCCATGGATGTTCACGGGCAAACAAACAATTTTATTTTTTTTTTACACCCAGGAGTCGGGGGAGCCGGTGAACTTGTTGGCCCTGTTTGAAGGCCTCCGCGTGGTGGAGTAGAAGTCCACGTAGTTGGTGTTGCTTTTGAATTGGAGCGGCTGACTGGTGTAGCCATCGGGGGAGGACGGCGTCAGGTGGACCGGATCGTCCTCGTACTGCTCCGCTCCGTAATCTTGCGGGGACGACAGGTACAGTCTGTTGTAGTTCTTCCTGTCCGGTTCGTCGTAGAATGGCTCCGGGTGCTGGGGGAGCAAGCGGTCACCAATTTGATTGATGTGGTCGCAAGTCAGAACAGAAGTTGTCTTAAGGCACTTTAGACGTCGAGCATGTCAACAACCGCACTCAACAAAATGGCGAGATAAAAGTACACTATAAAACCTGATACTGTAAAAATGAGGGGGAAAATGACGGCAGCAGTGATCCATTAAAGCACTGTAATTTTTTACAATACTGCATATGTGATTAAGAGTAATGTAAATTTGTATCCATTTAATTACTATATTTTATATCATTGATTACAGTATTTTACTGGATGACAACTTCCAGTAAAATACTATAATTTGTTTTTTAATATCTGTACGTTGACTATTATTCTTAATTTATTTTTAGTTAAAAAAATAAAAATAAATAAATAATAATTATAATAGTGTTTTTTGATTGTGGATGCAGAGACCACACTAATCCATTATTTATACAAAAAAAAATAATTATTGAATTGATGGAGTTTAACCGCCTTAAAATAATGTATAAAGCCCATCATAAAATCTTACCAGTTAATATACAAATTATTAATTTTATTTTAAAAAGGCAAAGTGAGCACAAAATAAGAGGAACAGACATTTTTTTGCAAACCTAAATACAGAACAAAACAAAAAGAAGGATGTATTTCAACTCAAGGTGTCAGTTTGTGGAACAATCTGGAATGTATAAATAAATCTTCTCAGTCTATTTGTATATTTTTTTTAAATGTATAAAAGCACAATTACTGTAAAAATGTATATAGCACAATGACATGCTGTTGAATTATTTTATAGAATTGTTACATTGAAAGCGCTGCTGTCATTCATTTTGTGTTGATTATTTATTTTTTTGTGTCAGATATAACAAGTTATTACTTATTTCTGCCCCTTTTCATTTCTTTTATTTTAACTCATTCACTGCCCTAAATTATTTTTAACTATTTCTATTAGTTTAACATTTCATTCCACTTTTGTTAACAAGAGTATGAAAACCTAGATTTTTTTTGGTACATTTAGAACAGATATAAAATTTGTAATTAATCGTGAGTTAACTAATAAAGTCATGCGATTAATTACGATTACAAATTTTAACCGACTGACGCTCCTAATTTTTAATAATCTTTTCTTTTAATCACGTCAGCCGATTAATACGTACAGTAAAAAAAAAATGCTAGGTTTTCATTACTGCTGTCAAAGTTAAAATGTTAACTAATTAATTAATCATAAAAAATGATCGCATTAATCATGTATTAACGCAGAATAATCACACTATAGATTTTGACCGCAGATGATCCTTTAGCTGACAGCGGATGTTACGTTTAAGGTAGCACAGGTTGTGTTTGAGCAATAAACATAACTACATGCATTAAAGTCAAACATCTAATAAATGTTTGCGTATGACATTCAAAATATTTGTTCATGTCAAATTATTAGGGTCAGTTTTTTCCCATTTTAAAATACGCAAGTAATTAATGCATTGGAAAAAGAGGACGAGAGTCTGCAGTGGATAAAAAATTGTTGAAGACGACCTCATAACATTAAATGTTAAAATAATTAACATACAACCAATGCTCTTCAAATTTGGCGGGCAAAAAATGTTGATTAAAAAAAGGCTTTTTAATTAAGCGATTAATCACGATTAATCAAAAGTCTGAGATGTGATTAAGCTGATTCAAAAAGTGGAAAAACTGTTAAACTAATAGAAATAGTTTAAATGAATTTTTGACGTCTATAGCCGTCAATGGCAGTGAATGTGTTAAAGAGTGAAATAAATATGAAGTGATTAATAAATAAATAATATTAATAATAATAAGAACAAACAAAAAATTGTATTCAAAACTTCAAAATAAAAGTCAATAATAAAAAAAAAAACCCTCCAAGTACATTTTTGGACTGATTCAAACCGTTCCAACTGCCAACTGTTTGGCTTATATTTAATAAATAAAAAAAACTTCTGAGCAAATTTCCGATGTGTGTATCAATCTGGTAGCCCTTCGCACTAATCAGTTGTCAAGAAGCCGTCAGCTTCAAAAAAAAAATGTTGCTGACCGACCGCTGCTGCAGGTAAACATTCTTACCTGGGCCCTTCTTAGCTCGTCTCCAGACTGTGAGCTGTACGTGCCGATGAAATATGCCGTTTTCTTGTCGGACCCTGAATAATCCCAAATACAAACTTGGTATGACCTCCCATGAAAACCATAGAGTGCTTGCAATTTCAAAACAGCATTGGCAAAAAAATCAGATGCAGTTCCCAAATTTCTACCCACCCGTGTACTGATGTTTGTGTAAACTGCTATCTCCGTAGTACGTGTCGAGTTGCATAGATGACTGCGCTCTGGGGTAGTTTGAGCTGTGCCTCCTGATCCCGAGCATCGCTGGCGAGGATGTAGCGCTCCCACCTGAGGAAGAACGCAACCATGTTGTGATCTTTGATGATTCCCTTCAGCCAGATGTGTTCCTCTCACCCGATTGGATGACGGGGGACATGCGAATGGGGCTGGTGGGAAGCGTCGGCTGCGAGCGGTAGCGGTCTCGCTCCAAAGTGGAGACCGGTGTGACGAAATGAGTGTAGTTCCATCCGTCCTGCGTAAACAGGTCGCACCCAAAGAGTGGAAGTCAGTTTCCATTTTGAAGCAACCAAGCAAGTCATGTCCTTTAGCAAATTGTCAAACATGATGAGTCATTACTTGCTGACTCCAACAAGGCCTTAAGACCAAAATTCAATAAAGATGTTCAATGTTAACTCATGCACTGCCATTGATGGCTATAGATGTCAAAAATTAATTTGAACCATTTCCATTAGTTTAACACCACCCCCCCACACACACATACACTTTTGTTAACAAGAGTATGAAAACCCAATTTTTTTTATTGTACATTTAGAGCAGACATAAAATTTGCGATTAATCGCGAGTTAACTATTGAAGTCATGCGATTAATTACAATTTTTTTTAAATTAATTGCCCGACGCCCCTAATTTTTTATAATCTTTTTTTTAATCATGTCAGGCAATTAATTTTTTTCATTGTAATTAATCGCATGACTTTAATAGCTAACTCGCGATTAATTGCAAATTTTATATCTGTTCTAAATGTACAATAAAAACCTTTTTTTTCTAGGTTTTCATTCTATTGTTAACAAAAGTGTCAATTTTTTTAAATAGAAAATAGAAATAGTTCAAATTAAATTTTGACTTCTATAGCCGTCCTAATTTTTTATAATCTTTTTTTTTAATCGTGTCAGGCGATTAATTTTTTTCCATTGTCATTAATCGCATGACTTTTTGACGTCTATAGCTGTCCTAATTTTTTATAATCTTTTTTTGTAAATCGTGTCAGGCAATAATTTTTTTTCATTGTAATTAATCGCATGACTTCAATAGTTAACTCGCGATTAATTGCAAATTTTATATCTGTTCTAAATGTACAATAAAAACCTTTTTTTCTAGGTTTTCATTCTATTAACAAAAGTGGAAAAAAATTTAAATCGAAAATAGAAATAGTTCAAATGAATTTTTGACGTCTATAGCCGTCCTATTTTTTTATAAAAAAAAAATTAAATCGTGTCAGGCAATTAATTTTTTTCATTGTAATTAATCGCATGACTTCAATAGTTAACTCGCGATTAATTGCAAATTTTATATCTGTTCTAAATGTACAATAAAAACCTTTTTTCTAGGTTTTCATACTATTGTTAACAAAAGTGGAAAAAATGTTAAATACAAAATAGAAATAGTTCAAATGAATTTTTGACGTCTATAGCCGTCCTAATTTTTTATAATCTTTTTTTTTTAATCGTGTCAGGCGATTAATTTTTTTCATTGTAATTAATCGCATGACTTTTTGACGTCTATAGCTGTCCTAATTTTTTATAATCTTTTTTTTAAATCGTGTCAGGCAATACATTTTTTTCATTGTAATTAATCGCATGACTTCAATAGTTAACTCGCGATTCATCGCAAATTTTATATCTGTTGTAAATATACAATAAAAACATTTTTTCTAGGTTTTCATTCTATTAACAAAAGTGGAATTTTTTTTAAAATAGAAAATAGAAATCATTCAAATAAATTTTTGACGTCTATAGCCGTCCTAATTTTTTATAATCTTTTTTTTTAAATCGTGTCAGGCAATTAATTTTTTTCATTGTAATTAATCGCATGACTTCAATAGTTAACTCGCGATTAATTGCAAATTTTATATCTGTTCTAAATGTACAATAAAAACCTTTTTTTCTAGGTTTTCATTCTATTAACAAAAGTGGAAAAAAATTTAAATCGAAAATAGAAATAGTTCAAATGAATTTTTGACGTCTATAGCCGTCCTATTTTTTTATAAAAAAAAATTTAAATCGTGTCAGGCAATTAATTTTTTTCATTGTAATTAATCGCATGACTTCAATAGTTAACTCGCGATTAATTGCAAATTTTATATCTGTTCTAAATGTACAATAAAAACCTTTTTTCTAGGTTTTCATACTATTGTTAACAAAAGTGGAAAAAATGTTAAATAGAAAATAGAAATAGTTCAAATGAATTTTTGACGTCTATAGCCGTCCTAATTTTTTATAATCTTTTTTTTTAATCGTGTCAGGCGATTAATTTTTTTCATTGTAATTAATCGCATGACTTTTTGACGTCTATAGCTGTCCTAATTTTTTAAATCGTGTCAGGCAATACATTTTTTTCATTGTAATTAATCGCATGACTTCAATAGTTAACTCGCGATTCATCGCAAATTTTATATCTGTTGTAAATATACAATAAAAACATTTTTTCTAGGTTTTCATTCTATTAACAAAAGTGGAATTTTTTTTAAAATAGAAAATAGAAATCATTCAAATAAATTTTTGACGTCTATAGCCGTCCTAATTTTTTATAATCTTTTTTTTTAAATCGTGTCAGGCAATTAATTTTTTTCATTGTAATTAATCGCATGACTTCAATAGTTAACTCGCGATTAATTGCAAATTTTATATCTGTTCTAAATGTACAATAAAAAACATTTTTTCTAGGTTTTCATTCTACTGTTAACAAAAGTGTAAAAAAATTTAAATAGAAAAGAGAAATAGTTCAAATGAATTTTTGACGTCTATAGCCGTCCTAATTTTTTATAATCTTTTTTTTAAATCGTGTCAGGCAATTAATTTTTTTCATTGTAATTAATTGCATGACTTCAATAGTTAACTCGCGATTCATCGCAAATTTTATATCTGTTGTAAATATACAATAAAAACTTTTTTTCTAGGTTTTCATTCTATTAACAAAAGTGGATTTTTTTTTTAAATAGAAAATAGAAATCATTCAAATAAATTTTTGACGTCTATAGCCGTCCTAATTTTTTATAATCTTTTTTTTTAAATCGTGTCAGGCAATTAATTTTTTTCATTGTAATTAATCGCATGACTTCAATAGTTAACTCGCGATTAATTGCAAATTTTATATCTGTTCTAAATGTACAATAAAAAACATTTTTTCTAGGTTTTCATTCTACTGTTAACAAAAGTGTAAAAAAATTTAAATAGAAAAGAGAAATAGTTCAAATGAATTTTTGACGTCTATAGCCGTCCTAATTTTTTATAATCTTTTTTTTAAATCGTGTCAGGCAATTAATTTTTTTCATTGTAATTAATCGCATGACTTCAATAGTTAACTCGCGATTCATCGCAAATTTTATATCTGTTGTAAATATACAATAAAAACATTTTTTCTAGGTTTTCATTCTATTAACAAAAGTGGATTTTTTTTTTTAAATAGAAAATAGAAATCATTCAAATAAATTTTTGACGTCTATAGCCGTCCTAATTTTTTATAATCTTTTTTTTTAAATCGTGTCGGCAATTAATTTTTTTCATTGTAATTAATCGCATGACTTCAATAGTTAACTCGCGATTAATTGCAAATTTTATATCTGTTCTAAATGTACAATAAAAAACATTTTTTCTAGGTTTTCATTCTACTGTTAACAAAAGTGTAAAAAAATTTAAATAGAAAAGAGAAATAGTTCAAATGAATTTTTGACGTCTAAAGCCGTCCTAATTTTTTATAATCTTTTTTTTTAAATCGTGTCAGGCAATTAATTTTTTTCATTGTAATTAATCGCATGACTTCAATAGTTAACTCGCGATTAATTGCAAATTTTATATCTGTTCTAAATGTACAATAAGTACAATAAAAACCTTTTTTTCTAGGTTTTCATTCTACTGTTAACAAAAGTGTAAAAATTTTTAAATAGAAAATAGAAATAGTTCAAATGAATTTTTGACGTCTATAGGCAATGGCATCGAATGAGTTAAGGATGAAATGGGGACGTCTCACAGGTGCCATATGTTGATATTAAGTGATGACACTTCTTTTTTTTGCACTCAAGCCTGACCTGTTTGTAGAGACTCCTCAGCTCTCTGTACTGCCACAGTGTGTTCAACACTTGAGCAGCTGCCTTCATAACTTTCATCGAGTACCTGCAACAGGACGACACACAATATCCCACGTTTTTGGTTGTCGGCTTTTACTTCCGCTCTCCTGCTGTCTCGCACCCTTTGCCTCGCCCTCTGCTGATATCCACCAGCTTCTCGATGCCGCCGCTGTCGGCCAGAGCCTTGGCGTTCTCCATGTTGCGGCTGGTGACCTCGTGCAGGGTGCAGCAGACGGACGCCACCGTGTCATCTGACAGCACCGACGGATTTCCTCCAGGCAGCCGGTTGATCAGATCTCGCATGGCGTACTTTCCTGAAGCAGGACATTGTGTTTTTTTTTCTCCTTTACCGTTTTATACCTCCATTAGTCAGCATTAGGGATGTAACGATTCACTCAAGCCCTTTTTAAATTTAATTAATTAATTTAAATAATTGTTGTCCTGATTTTCAATTCAATAAATTTTTTTTTACAAAATTACTCATCTGATAATCAGAAGAAGTTTTTATTTTAACATCTGCATTTTATAATTTTTACAAACATTAACATTTTGTAACTTTACATTAAAAAGAAAAAAAAACTCAAAAATGAACCAATAATTTTGACTGTTCAACTACATGTTTTGTCTTATCAATGTTTTGGAAATAAGGTTAATATCCTGCTCTCACAACGCATTCTCAGCTTTGTACAGTACACTATTTTCTTTCAAAAAGACTAACTAAACGGATGTCTGTTCAACAAATGTAACAATGAGGCCCTCTACTGGACTAATAAGACACTACATCAGCGACACGTACGGGCACAGGCAATAAACACACATATGATAAATTGCCTCATTAAATAAACAAGTAGCTCTTTACAAAACTTAACATTAAATTGATTACTTACAAAGATGTAAGCAAGTTTTTATTGGCGTCTAAAAATAACTCGCCGCTGCTAGGAACAATACAGGATATCCGCAAAACGTGTCCGCCCCCCAAAAAGGTCCGTCTAGAAACGATGAAAAACTGCGCAAGGCATAACAGTTAACATTGCGTTTTTACATCAATACATATTTTAAGCAGTTTACCTTTACATCGATATTAAATCGATTTTGGATGTATCGTTACATCCCTATTCAGCATGTGGCCCTTGTTAGAAAAAGTTTGTACTTAGTTAGTGATAATGCATAATAAGGATAATGCAAACAACACATCCCAGAGCTGTTTTGAGTTTATATCAGGTGTAAAAATGAACAATAATCGGAAAAAAGACAAAAATTCAATGTTGCTTTGCGTGTACCAATAAGCTCCTTGTTGCGCCCGTCAAGCGCCATGTTGCGGAGGGCGGTGGCGACGGAGCAGACGACGCGGTCGTTGTCCATCCTCAGCAGCTCCACCAGAATGGGCAAACCTTTCTCCTTGCGCACGGCGGCTCGGATGTAGGCCGAGAACTGCACATACGTACAAGACCGAGGGAATTACTCACACGCTTTTTTCTGACTCCAATTGTGCTTTTACAATCCTAACTACACTGTAATTGCACTTGTTTGTTTGTTTATTAAACATGTAAATCAGCAACATAAATACTGAAATTAAAATAAAAAGATTTATGAGAATTTTTTTTTTTTTTTTTTACATACATAATCGTTAGCTTACATGTTCAAAGGGGAGTACGGAGAGGTAAAAAAAAAAACGTATCGAGTCCTACCCCCTTACAAAAAAAACAAACAAACACAAACGTACTCATAAACAGCTGCGCTTATACGTGCATAGATATGCCAACAGTATTGTACATTTAGTTGATAACCTGATTTAAATATTATTGTTGTACTTGTCATTTTAAACACAACCAGTGATTCACAGCTTTTCAGGTTAATTCCAAAATTATTCCACAAATTTACACCTATAGTTGTAACACACCTTTGTTTAATATTTGTTCTTGATTAGATTTTTTTTAGACACTCATACCCCTCAAATCATAGTCACTTGTCAGGTTTCCATCCAAATGTTTCGAAATTTGTGTGCGAATTTTGTGAAAATGCGCAAAACGGACATGCGACTTATGCCCGTTTCCATCCGCTCTTCTTTGGCGAATATGCGCCGCGAGATGACGTTGTAGTGGCGGAACTTTGGGACAATGGGGAGTTCCAGGTGGGAATGTTAGTTTTGACGGACTGAACGGAAGTAGTTTGTCTTGTTGGCTTCCCTCCCGCATGTAAGTGGAGTGTGTCGTTACATTGAGAGCTGATGTTAATAAAGCCATCTAAATTTGCATTCATGTTTTTTTTTTTCTTTAATTAATTATAAAAATAAAAAATAAATTGTGTTTCTTCGTCTCCCCAAACATATCTTACTTTATCATCCGCCATTTGTTGTGACTACAAACGTGCGTGTGACGTAGCATCGGTCAAAACGTGCGACATATGTCCGGTCTTGTAGTCGCTTATTCCATCGGCAAAATGCGCATTTTCCTTTTTTCCGATACGCTTCCTTTTTTGTGTGCAAATTTCGAATTTCTGGCGTTTCCGTTCAGTTTCTTTTTCGCAATTCTTGAAAATTTGAATAAAAATAGGTGGATGGAAACCCACCTATGGACTATATGCCACGGAGGAGGCGGGACTTCCGAGTTTTCCCCCATCAACTTTGTTTCTGTTTCTGGTTTGCAACGTGTGGGCCACGTCCCAGTACTCGACGGGTGCGAGGCTGCAAGTGTGTAGTGTCTGTCTCAGTGTTTCAGATAGCCGATGAGCGTGAGCGCGCGATTCGGGGGCGCAGGGGTGGGGGGTGCGAGTGTTGGAACGCAGCCAGCAGTGGACGGAAACGGCGCTGATGTGTAAAACCCGGAAGTTGGATGTCCGTGGCATCTACCCCAGAGTCTCTGGTTTCAAACAGCTTCTGAATATCTGATTAGTGTACATGTTTAAAAATAGCTACTGAATGTGAATGATGTCAAGATGATGTAATTGCCATATTATATTATCGGGAGACCTTCCAGTTTCCTGCAGACAGATTTTGCAGCGAGCCGGCGGCCCCCTCCAGTGTGGCAGCATTCGAGCTCTCCGCCAGCAAGTTGAGATACGGCCTGACCACCATCGGATGCCACAACAGCTCGGCACCCCGCAGAGCCTGAGAAAAGCCCGGGATGGGCCCGATGCCGTCCCACTGCTCAGAGCACACGCACAGGAAAATACTTATTGTCCAGAAACATGTGACAAACTATGATCTATTTTTCTCTCCAAACTCTGTTGTTTTGTCAGCGTACTTTTTCATCCGGCCAGTCGGTCCTTTTCCTACCGCGCCTCCTCTTCCCCCAGCAGATGTAGTCCAACTCCTTGGCCGTGGAGGAGAATCCCAAGAGGGTGTCCAGCTCCTGGTTGCCGAGGAGACGAGAAGATGGCATCTCGACCTCCAGCCGGTAGGAGAGGTTCCTCAGCGTGCACACGCTGTTCTCCACAATCTGAGGAACGTTAAATAAACCCTTTTCATGTACTTGCAGGTTGAAGAAAAGTGAGTGACTACCGCTGAACTCAACTGAAACTGTCACAAAAACCGTTGGGGGTGTGAAGCCAGAAATACCCCAAAAGGTTTTATTTATTTTCTTGATTTCCTAAAAAAAAAAAAAAAAAAGGATCTAAATTAACTCATTCACTGCCATTGTCGACTATAGACGTCAAATTTAATTTTAACTATTTCTATTAGTTTAACATTTTCCCCCACTTTTGTTAACAAGAGTATGAAAACCTAGTTGTTGTTTTTTTATTGTATTAGAACAGATATAACATTTGTGATTAATCGTGAGTTAACTAGTGAAGTCATGCGATTAATTACGGTAAAAATTGTAATCACCTGAGGCCCCTAATTTTTAATAATCTTAAAAAAAAAAGAGAGAGAGAGAAAAGATTATTATTATTATTTTATTTTTTAAAGAAAAGATTATTAAAAGTGAGGGGTGATTAAAATTTGTAATCCTAATTAATCGCATGACTTCACTAGTTAACTCACGATTAATCACAAATTTTATATCTGTTCTAAATGTAACAACACATTTTTTTCTAGGTTTTCATACTAAAAAAAAGTTCAACTATTAGAAATTGTTCAATGGAAGTGTTAAACTAGGGGAATGTGTTATGGAGGATAATGGACGTTGTAAATAGTTGAACGGAGAAAATTGCAAGACTGCAGGTTACATCACGGTGACGCAGGTTTAGTTCAAGGCTTTCATTTCTTTTCGGCTTCAACTGAATGTGTCCGAGTGTGTGCGTCACCTTGCTGTCATAATCGGAGGTATTGACGCAGGCTTTCAGGATGTGAAGCAGTGAGTCTATCAAACCCTCACAGCAGCGCAGTTGACCCCTCGCCTCCTCCCCTGCAGAGCTCAAGTTCCTGACACACAGATGCACACAATAAAAAAATACGTCACAGGCGACAGTTTTTTACCATTACTTCATCTTATATTTCTACTTTTCCATCCTTTTGACTGTTTAACTTTTAGAAATAATAATACTAATACCAATACTATTTATAAGATAATCACAACTAGAACAGTTTATTTTCTTTAATTCAATTAATTTTTTGGTTTTTTTCTGTTTATTTACAAGGATTTTTAAAGAGATACTTGACTCATTGAGACATTTTTTTCAGTATTAAAAAAATAGTATTTTATTCTAATTTGCTAACTTTATTATTTTTCATGTAAAATGAATACCTTTAAAAACACTTATTTTCCACCTGTGCTGAAAAAAATACTGTAGGTAACGACCAATCACAGCTCACCTGTTTTCTGTTTTTGCTCAGCAAACTGAGCCATGATTGGTCGTTACCTGTTCCGGGAAAACGGGTTGATGTCATCTTCAGGCGACAGCAAGTAGAAAAATTTGTTTTTAAAGGTATTAATTGTTCATTCAAAAATAATTAATTTATCATATTAATTATAGACACAATATTATCTTCCTTCTGTTGAAAATGTCTCAATGAGTCAAGTACAGTATTTTAAACTCGTATCATGCCATGAGATGCAATGTGCGACTTCCCCCACACGGGGGCTTCAAAACTGCCTGGATACAGTAAAAGAATGAAAAGCATGTCCTCCAATAGCAACATTGAGCCACTGCAAACATCAAGTTGACATGGCCATGACACCGCAGTGCTGCAGTGCTCGGCTCCCACAATGCATTAGCATCAAGGCACCGCTTTACTCATTCTACATTTGGATGATACATGATTCCAACCAGTGTTCATTTTGACAAGAAATTTTCATTTAGTTTTAGTTATGGTCTTTTGACTCAAATTCATTCAAGTTTTAGTCATAATTTAGTCATCGGATTGCATTCTAGTTTTAATCCAATTTTAGTCAACGAAAAAAAAGAAAAATTTTAGTCGAGTCATTTGACAGTTTAGTCGATATTTTCCTTCAGCATACATTTCAACTTTTATACAGAAAATTATAACACACCTATTTGTAACTGTAGTTTAACACGCAAGACGAGTCTTCTATT
This sequence comes from Vanacampus margaritifer, assembly GCF_051991255.1. Lineage (NCBI taxonomy): Eukaryota > Metazoa > Chordata > Actinopteri > Syngnathiformes > Syngnathidae > Vanacampus > Vanacampus margaritifer. The sequence goes on from NC_135432.1 coordinate 10,216,333, forward strand.
TTTTCCCCCATTTTAAATTACTCAAGTAATTCACAGATTAAAAATTAGAGGAGGATGAGAGTGGACAGTGGATCAAAAAGTGTTGAAGACATCCTCGTAATATTAAATGTCAAAAGAATAAAAGATTAATCAAAATTTTAAGGTGTGATTAATCAGATTTAAAAAAGTTATCATTTGACAGCTCTACATTTAATACAACATTGTCTTTATTAATTGTTTCAATGAAACATGTTAAACCAACAATAATATAACTTAGTTTCCACCTAAATAAATCAAGTGAATAATTGCTTGAGCTTAATCTTACAGCTGCACAATCAATGTAAACATGTTTGAACGTTAAATAAAGTGCAGTGAACTTTCTGATCGGATTGTGTGAATTTTCGTCACTGTTGTCATTTTTGTTTTAGTCATTGACAAAAATTTCCATCAATTTTAGTTATCGTCTCAATGAATGACTTCTATTTTAGTTATTGTTTAATTTTTGTCAGAATTTTTTTTCCCGTGGCTAAAAATATGATGAAACATTTTTGTCGACAAAATGATCACCGATTCCAACAGTTAACACTCAGGCCTTGCTACAACCCTCTCAGCTGTAATCAAACCTTCAATTTATAGTTGGAGTGCTTAATGTGCATATTGTAAAACCCACAGGTTGTGATTCACTGGACTTGTAGCGAGTGTCTGCGTCTCACCTCAGACAGCCGGTGGTGTTTCGCAGCAGTAGGGAGGATTGGAACTTGATCTTGTGTTGATCGCGGTGTGACAGGCTACTCCAGCCCGAGTGGGGGATGACCACCGTGTTGGTCAGCGTAGTCAGGGCGTCGCGAATGATGGTCATCTTCACTGCGTCGCAGGACGAGAGGTTCCACAGGACCCCTGCACAAGTCCAAGTCACAGCACAAAGTCGTTTCAAGGCACTTCACACAAGTCAAGAACACCGATACCCCTTATGAAAAATAAGGGCGACAGCCTCTCAATGCATGAAACTGTTCCCATGGCATAACTACAACATTTCCTTTTCCATTAATTAACTCATTCACTGCCATCGACGCCTCATTTTAAATATTTCTATTAGTTTAACTTTTTTTTTTCACTTTTGTTAACTAAAGTGTGAAAACCTAGAACATTTTTTTATTGCACAGATATAAAATTTGATGTCTTCTTCTCAATCTGTATGAAGACTTTTTTGTAAACTCATTCACTGCCATTAATTGCAAAAATTTATTTGAACTATTTCTATTAGTTATTTTTTTCCCCCCTACTTTTGTTAACAAGAGTATGAAAACCTAGAAAAAAATGTATTGTATATTTAGAACAGATATAAAATCATGAGTTAACTAGTGAAGTCATGCGATTAATTACAATTAAAACATTTAATCACCTGACGCCCCTAATTTTCAATTTTTTTTTTATATAATCCTGAGTTAACTAGTGAAGTCATACGATTAATTACAATTTAAAATTTTAAATACCCGATGCCCCTAATTTTTAATCTTTTTTTTATTGAGTCAGGCGATTACTTTTTTTTAATTGTAATTAATCACATCAACTTCAATAATGAACTCACAATTAATCAATAATTTTATATCTGTTCTAAATGTAAAATATTTTTTTCCAATTTTTAATAAACTTCTCTCTTTTTATTATCGTGAGTTAACTAGTGAAGTCATGCAATTAATTACAGTTAAAAAATGTAGTCACCTGACGCCCCTAATTTTTAATATATATTTTTTATAATCGGGAGTTAACTAGTGAAGTCATGCGATTAATTACAATTAAAACATTTAATCACCTAACGCCCCTAATTTTTAATTATCTTTTTAATATAATCCTGAGTTAACTAGTGAAGTCATGCAATTAATTACAATTTAAAATTTTAAATACCTGATGCCCCTAATTTTTAATAATCTTTTTTTTTTGAGTCAGGTGATTACTTTTTTAAAATTGTAATTAATCACATCGACTTCAATAATTAACTCACAATTAATCAATAATTTTATATCTGTTCTAAATGTAAAATATTTTTTTCCAATTTTTAATAAACTTCTCTCTTTTTATTATCGTGAGTTAACTAGTGAAGTCATGCAATTAATTAGTTAAAAAATGTAGTCACCTGACGCCCCTAATTTTTAATATATATTTTTTATAATCGTGAGTTAACTAGTGAAGTCATGCGATTAATTACAATTTTAAAAAAATGAATAGCTGACATCCACAATTTTTAATAATCTTCTCTTTTTTTTTATCGTGAGTTAACTAGTAAAGTCAAGCGATTAATTACAATTAAAAAAAATTAATCACCTGACGATCCTATTTTTTTTAAACTAATCTTTTCTTCTTTAAAAGAAAAAGATTTTAAAAAGAAAAGATTATTAAAAATTAGGGGCATCAGGCGATTAAAATTTGGCGCATGACTTCACGAGTAAACTCATGATTTTATATCTGTTCTAAATATACAACACATTTGTTCCTAGGTTTGCATACTCTTGTTTACAAAAGTGGGAAAAATGTTAAACTAATAGAAATAGTTAAAATGAATTTTTGACATCAATAGCTGTCAATGGCAGTGAATCAGTTCCAAAAAAAAAGTCTTCATACAAATTTAAAAGAAGACATCGCAATTAAAAGCAGCGTAGTCCTGCAATGGCAGAATATGCTGTTAAGTAGTCCCTCATTCATTATGGCTGTTAATTCCAGAGCCCCCCGTCATAGACAAATGTCCACAAATTTACGACCAGATACTGTATTTCTTTCATTACTTACATATTTTTAAAGCTCTATGCTTTTGTCCACTAGGGGGTGCCATATTCAGTCACTTGTCTGTATGTGTCTATACTTGAACACCTGATGAGTGATTCCAATTCTAACTAGTGGTAGTAACTGCGATTGGCTGGCAACCGGTTCAGGGTGTACCTTGTCTACTGCCCGAAGCCAGCTGGGATAGGCTCCAGCACCCCCTAAATCTGCAAACTTTGGTCAAGTCAGGCTGTGGCCAGTGATTATGGCTGAGTTTCTACATTGTCTCAAAACATGCTGAGGAATTTTTTTCTGTCTTTTTAAACAGTGCTGAGAATCACTGGGAGAGTGAGAGCCATCTGGTGTATCCTGGTATTAAACAGTATGTGCGGCGTGGCTGCAGAGCTGTCACTAGCATCCTGTTTCAACAACACTTTATCTTGCATCCATCCTGATATGCACTCAGTCCAAACATAGCATCGCCACCCACAAAACAGCTGATAAACACACATTGAGGCACTGCCAGTCTGGACATTGCACCGCTCCTCAGCCAGTCTACATCACAGAGTTGTCTTCAGAATTTCTTTTTTTTTTTTACAGAGCAAGCAAATGTACTGAGAAATGGGGTTACCAGATGGCTCGTTTAGATTTAGATTAATGGAAATAATGTGAAAAATCATGGGGCAAGTTCCTCAAGTAATATTTGAAGAACTGGCAGTGAAATATTTGACAGCTTTCCCTTGCCAGTGGTTCGCCATTTACCATTTGAGCAGTGTTGCAAAATTGCCGCCTGTCAAGATTTTTTTCTGTCCTTGACTGCAGTCCAGCGCTAATTTTGAGAAGCTTGATGGTTGTCACACTACTCCAACGCATACGATAATCTCCGCCATCCATCTCACAAAAGTACAACTTCTTGACAAACCAAGCATCAGAAGGTCTGCTACGACCTCCACTGATGAAAACACAAAACTCCTAGAGCAGGCATTTCTAGATAGGTCAAACGCTTCCAACGTATTGATAAAGCCATTGAGGGTCCACACATACCGGTCACCAGCTCACGAACTTCATTGTCCGTCGTCTTCCTGAGGAGGCGCAACAGTGCGGGCACGCCGCCGCAGTTCCTCAGCGCCACCTTGTTGTTGTCTGTAGCTTTCCCATACACAAGATTCCTCAAAGCCCCACAGGCGCTCTTCTGCACTTCATCCGCCTTGTTGTCCAGCAGATCCACCAGGTGCTGGATCCCTCCTAGGTGGCACACCTGTGGAAAGACCAAGGACCAATTAAGTAAGTCACATAAACGAGGAGACATTCACTCAAGAGACAGACTCTAGATGTGAGAGTAGGACACATGCAATTCAGAAGTAAGCATTGAACCGGCAAGTGTGGGCAATGAAGTCCTTCTACTTTCTTGTGCTTTTTCCGATGATGTCTCTCAGCTGAATCAACTGCCTTTAATTTTATGGAGCTTTGTGAGCCTGTGGTCTGAATTCTGAAAACACATTTCTCAGAGAGTGGAATGAATTCTTGCACTTTGCTGTGAAGGCACCAAATGTTAGGCCACGTTTGAAAACAGTCAGCTCACTTGACACGTGGCCATCAGATGCATGTATACAGTGCAATGACTGGAAGTCACATGACCATATCAATGATGTTTTTCTTACTTTTATTTTTGTTTAAAAAAAATTTTTTTTTTTAAATCTACCTTAGTGGCTAAAACAACCAGATTCAAACAAATATTTAAAAATATATAAAAGGCACAATGATAATACTGTATATTGGAATGGGGTGGGGGAGCTGTCCATAAATTTTTCCCCATCACGCGGATACTGAATATTCACACAATTTTTACACTTTTGCTAGTTAGCTGTACTAACACATTCACAATCTGGTTCAAAAAAACAGTCAGCATTGTCTTTCACTTTGTCTTTTCAATTAACTCATTCACTCCCAGCCATTTTTACTGAAGCAACTCCCTTCGCTCCCGGCCGTTTTACTGGATTTTGACTGATTTTGCAAGGCCCACAGAATATTGTTTTCTATTGCTAAAAAACATAGAACCTACTAAAAGAAAGATTAGATTCTCTTCTTTTATCAGGAAAAAAAAGTATATTTATATCTGTTTCCGTTCTGCAGCAATTCACATTAGAATATGGGTAAGTTTCATTAGTATTCACAAATCTGTTTAGAACTCTGGGAAATCTGCTTGTTTGCAACATGGCACTGGTTGATCTCTTATAGTCTGCTGCCACCTGCTGGCCCTTTTTTGTAATAACTACAATTGCTTCACCTGTTCTCTGCAGTTCAGAGGCTGCATCTCTAGCATAAAAAAAACGTCTTTGGGACACTTAAAACATTTAAAATATAACTTATGTATATGTTTTTGGGAGCAAATGAGTTAAACGCGTAACCGACATGAAGCTTAGTTATTGTTTGATCAGCTATCGGTTAGCTAAACTGTGACGTTAGCATAGCTTAGCTGGCTGATTTACAGTTGAAAGATAAAGTTATCTGTCAATTGCTGTATGTCTTGCAAAGCTTCAGCATTTGAATCTATCTCTTTGGAACTCCCTCCATGATACTTGCTTACTACACTTTCAAAGACGAAACAAATGCTTCAATGTTGTGTCAAATATAATCAGGCAAGACTTGTCAGATGATTCAAGTCTAGGATCGCTACAGTTTTGCTGAAAATCAAATATAGGACTACAGTAAATTATCACCAGTAACTATTTATAGCAAATTTAATCGCTAGTCAATGTGGTGGCTGTATTATTACTTTAGCTAATGCTAAATGCTATCTTGATTAACAGTTCAACGGCTGTAAACAAACCAATGCACTTATTGTTATCCAACCTTTTGGGGTCTGACAGGCAGTAGGACTACATTTCCCATGAAGTCTTGGAAGCAGGAAGTAGTTCTCGAATTGAAATCATTCAATAAAGTGTATTGGGGGGGAAAAAAGTGGATTATTTCCAAAGTATTACCCAAGAAAGTCCTAAAATTGTCGACTTAAATCTAATTTGAGTCAAGTCATGTGCTTCAATTCCTCCACTATTGATACGTTACTTAAAACCTTGTCAGAAGGCGTAATCCAAATTAAACATGTTGACAAATGCAGATGCAACATTCTTAGGGCTTAAAATACAGATGTCTCCAAACAGAGCAACTCTCTAGTTCCGTCTTCAATCATGTCTGAAGACATCTCTGTGCCTATGAGAAGCGTTGTGTTCGCAGATGGCAACAAAGGGCACATCAGACATCATCATACAAAAAAAAAAAAAACAACCAAATGGAGCGCCCCATCACAAAAGGCTATTGCGCTGCAGTTATTTATTGCACACGAATGAGATTAAAGAGAAGAGTATCAGAGCTTAGAAACGCTTGGCGCCAATGTTTTTCTAAATTTCAGTTGGGACAGATGGTGCTTTGGCTCAGTTAGGATGCCAGCATCTCACAAAAGTAAAAAAGATGAAGCCGAGAATGTACTTTTGGGATGACAGATTAGCATGTCATGATGCACGTGACGTTCCATCTGCAGATTTGAACTGAATTTAACTTCCTAACTTTTTTCCTCTCAGGGCCTATCACAGGAAAAAAAAGCCACTTCCACAGTCTTCAACATGAATTTATTAAACATGCAAATAGCAATGCAGCTAAAAGAGAGCCAATAGCATGGCCTCACCTCAACTTTGACCCTGTTGTCTCCAAAACACAGGTGCTGCAGATAAGCGGCGGCATTGGCCTGCACGGATGGGAAATGATGCTGCAGCATGTGGATGACCTCTGGCAGCTCGGGGTCTCGCCATGCAAACTCCCTTGGCAGGGAAAAAGAGCAAAAGGATTAATTGAGGTCCTCTTTATCTTCATTCCACACCTGTTAAATTAACTCTTTTCATTAATACGGGTGGTACCGTGACTGATGAGTTTAATTTGTTCCGCGACCAAGCTTAGAATTAAAATGGAATTTAATTGTCATTGTACAGAGCAACAAAATGTATTTTAGTTTCATCTTGCCTGAGGAACGCATTTTTTATAGCATGTCATGAAACTTTTTTTTTCTTTAATCTCTGTGCACCTGGGGTCCTTATGGAGGCTCTCAATGGATGGCGTGCGGGTGACCATCCGCTCCACCAGCTCCGAGTGCTGATGCGAGTAGACGGGCTCGCCGGGGACCCTGAAGGAGTCGACGTACACGGCCGCATTGTTGAGCCCGTAGCTGCTTCTTTGGTATGGCAGAGTGCTGCAATGGCTTGTGGTCCGGCGGAGGGTCCCGACACCTGCAGAAAATGAAAGGAGGATATTCCAGATGTAAAAGTAAGGTGAGCTTGAGTTCTCTAGAGGCTTTAAAAGTCCCATGAGAGCAGCTCACTTTTTGATTGTATTTCTAAAAACAAAGTCATAAAAAGATCAAAATCAAGTGATCCGACATTGTTGCAAAAAAAGAAGAAAGAAGCTTCCATGTAACAAGCCTAATTAAGTTCTTACTTTTGGGACAATGACTCTTGTGTCATTGTGTGTGATGGAAAAAAAAATCTTAATTACGCATGATAATATAAATCAGTTTGAAGTCTTCAAAGAAGAATTAAGCAGAATTTATGCAGTCTGGTTTGCGTCAGCACAGCAGGGGTTTTTTTTTTTTGGTTTTGTTTTTTGTCAAGACTCCCTTCAGCATTTTTGCAAGTGTTAGCTGTACGAAAGGTACATGTGATGTAATAACCCATCTTTTAATCAGCGCTTCGTGTTTGATAACAGTAGGCTATATTAAAATCAAGCACCACCTAAATCATGCAAAATTAATTTATAATTTTGTTAAAAGGAAAGCAAGAATTCTCTTTTCCTTCTTTCATGTAGGGAAACGAAATTCTAAATCCAAACAAATCAGATGCCAACCAGGTCCCAGTTGTTCAATTCTCGGTTATTTTAACCATTGTTTAACCCCTAACCGGCGGTTAAATTCTTAACCCGCCGTTAACTAACGGCCCGTTAAATATGCGTTGTTGAAAACACGGTTAGTCACGCTGTTTGTTAACGGCACCGTCAAAGTTAACCATGCCGTTTACGTCACTGCTTAGCACCGAAATGTCCCACAATTCCTCTTTTTGTTTACTTCCGGGTCGGCGAAAGAAAGGGATACTATCCAAACGACCCCTGGCACTCAGCGCAAAAAAATAAATAAACAGGAACTTTTATGCTGACGAAGAAAACGTTATTCAATCAATGGTTGATTCAATTTAGGAATATTTGTGAAATATATATATATTTTTTTTTTATTAATTTAATGTATTTTTTTCTACTGTGTGTATTTTTAGTGAATATTTTGTGTAATATTTTTGTGTTTTTGCCATAAACTTTGTAGCATATAATATTGCATATGTTTGTCTGATTTTGTTTCTCATATTTTTGTCTGTTTTTTTTTGTCCAACATATTTGTATTTTTGACTGATTTGTATTTTTGTGTAATATTTTGATGGAATAGAAAAGAATTATTCTATTCTATTTATTATTATTATTATTATAGAATTATTTGTCTTTTTGTATTTACATACATCTAATATGTGTGCATTTTCTATCTAATATTTATAACTATTACTAATATTTGTAATTGTTTTAAATAAAATTAATTACAAAAATTAACGTATAAATTAAAATTCAATAATTAGCCGCTATTCACAGTGTTGTTGTCTGTTTGATTATTGACGTGAAAGCAAACAAGAAACATCTCTTTGGAATCACCTCCCACTAAATGTTGGGCAATCCTGTCCATTTTTAGAATTTGTCTTAAAAACACATTTTTATTCTTTCTCTTTTGACTCAGCATGAGACTTGGCATTGTATTACTGCTAAGTGGTAGCGTGTGCGTACCTCTTCATCAGAATAATCACCAATGTCAAAATCAAGACCTCGATAAACCTCTTTCTTGCACTCAACGGGCATCATGAAGGCATCATTAAGCCGCGAACGCAGCCACACTGTGAAAAAGTTAGCGGTGGTCCTTAGGGGTGTTTACTTTAACAGCAAGTTAACAGCCGGTTAAAGTTAACAGAGTTTTGAACAACAACATAACAGCGCCGTTAAAGTTAATTTAATTAACCAGTGGTTAAGGATATAACCGAGTTTTGAACAACCGGGCCCAGCACTTTAACTCATTCACTGCCATTGACGGCTATAGACAAAATTCATTTTAACTATTTCTATTAGTTTAACATGTTTTTACTATTAAAGTCATGTGATTAATTATAAGTAAAAAATGTAATTGCCTGACGCAATTTAAAAGAAAAAAAAAGAAAAGATTAAAAATTAGGGGCGTCGTGCGATTACATTTTTTAATTGTAATTAATCACGTGATTTCCCTAGTTAACTCACGATTAATCACAAATTTTATATCTGTTCTAAATGTACAATTAAAAAAATTATACGTTTTCATACTCTTGTCAACAAAAGTGGAAAAAATGTTAAACTAGTAGAAATAGTTCAAATAAATGTTGGACGTCTATAGCCGTGAATGGCAGTGAATGAGTTAAAGATCAAGATGGTTCGCGCTGCAGTACCTGCGCCTGTCCCGTAGAGAGAGCCCTGCAGTTCTTGGGAGGGGCTGTGATACAAAGGGCTGTGGAAGGTGTGGTCATCGAAAACTGGTGTCATGTGAGAATCTGGAGACAACGCTGCTCTCAGATCCGGGTCAATCTGGCCTGATTGAGCAGCATAGGAGCTGTGAAGGCCTGCGGAGGACACACAAGGACATACAGTACAAATTTAGTTGACATATGAACAGAAAGTGTTAGAAGACTATCTTTGTCTTCGGCGTGTTCGTTGTTGTTCGGGTAGAGAGAATCCTGATTTTCTGAATACAGACTGGAGATCGGTGAACAGGTCCTTCGAAGGATTTATTTTACAGAATATTACGGACACAAGCGGGTTTACAAAAGCACAGCTAGTCCTCGCAAGTGTGTCTTTACAGCGGACTCATATCATTCTTATACTATCTTGAAAAAGTATTATAACTCCTCCTTTTCCCCCAAGCCCCCCCCCCCCAGCCACCATAATATGTCCCCAGCCAAGACAGACTTTTACAGCATTCAATACACATTGACAGATGGCCTTTTGATGTGGAAATATAGTAGGTCTCAGACCCGACATCACCTAGCATAAGATAAGACTTACAATGGAATCATATTCACACATTTGCTTCAACCCCAGACAAATGGCCCATTGGTGTGGGAATAGAGGAAGCTCCCCCAAACATCATTTAAACACTCACCCAGCTCTACTGAGGAAATTAAAACAGTTATGACTAAATCTAAACAGTTATAACTAAATCTGGGCAGAAGACTCTCAACAAAAGTCATGCAAATATTGTTAACCCAAAGTCGTCTGTAGATATTAGAAAGTCCCGGAAAGCTTCTCAATACCAAATGAGCCCAATTGTTGTTGCACTTTTACCAGTTTAGCACTGACCAATTCATTCTTTGTGGTTTAATTTCAACTGTCTACACTCTCATGCAAAAGTATTGGAACAGAGAAGCTAATTACTGTTTTTGTGTGTGTGTGTGTGTGTGTGTGTTTTTTTGCTGTAGACCAGTGGTTCTTAAGTGCTCTATAAATAGCGTTGAGTTTTGATGTCACCCATAAATAAGTGCAAAAATAAAGCAAGTGGCCACACTGTTCTGTTTCGACTTTGGATGCCTACTTTTCTGTATTTTTTTTTTTTACATGTGCTTCAGAGAATAATGTGAAAATATTGTTTTTGACAGCTCACCATCTTGTTACCTAATTTGTACCAAAGGGTGATAAACAATAACATTAAGTAAAACGTGCATCTACTGCTCATCTTCTATCTGTAATCTGGGATTAAGATGGATGTCATAGATAACCTGGAATAAGGATTTCCGTGATGTGTTAGGCCACTTAGGAGAAAACCACTCAGATGGAGGACGGGAGGCATTTCATTGTAGTTCGCTGCCTCTCAAACACACTCACGTACATCTTTCTACTCTTTTCGCATGCTCAAGCACGACAAATGCGTACAAAGGGTGCAAGAGTGCAAGAAAAAAAAGAGTGCCTATAAAGCAGATGCTGATGGCGGTCTAAAGCCTTTGGCTGCGACCAGATGATTATCATCGGATGGCTTTGTGATAGCGACCTCGCTATGTGGGTCAGTGGGAGAGGCTTAGTGATGTGACCGAAGAGTAAACGGGTGATGTTGCAGCATCCGCGGTGCTGCAACTACAACATGAGCTCCACCAAGAGTAGGCGTGTGCTTAGAAAGGACAATTTTGTTATCGTCATAACCTGATTGTGTTTGCATTAAAAACACAACTGGCACGGTGAAATAGTATCTTGGCCCTTCGGGTGAGAGGGAGAGAAAGTGGTTGATAGAGAGTTGAGCCACGAGAGAACAATAGACACAACAACCGCTGGATTAAAGGGATACTTGACTCATTGAGCCCCTTTCTGCAGTAAAAACATAATATTTTGATAACTTTATTATTTTTCATATACAATTAATACATTAAAAAAAAAAAATGTTTTGCTGTCGACTGAAGATGACATCACATGTGCTCAGGTAATAGGTAATGACCAATCAAGGCTCACCTGTTTTCTGGGTGTGGTCAGGGTGTCATCTTCAGTCAACAGCAAGTGGCAAAATTAGTTTTTAAAGGTATTAGTTGTTCATGAAAAATAATGAGGTTAGCACATTTATTATACAGAAAATATTATCTTCTTACTGCTGAAAATTTAAGTCAAGTATCCCTTTAAAGGTGATGTCAATCCAAAACGAAATCTTGAGAATAATATGCTCTATACAGTATTTTGGTTAATATTGAGTTAAACTGCAAAATCCAGCAGTTTTGATCAATATCAGAATACCATTTTCACACTTGCTTAAAGCTCAGTTTCATGAAACAGGTGAGCTGTGATTGGTCATTGCATGAGCCCTGAGCAACTGTGATGTCATCTTCAGTCGACAGCGGGTGGCAAAATGGCCTCCGCCGGAGATGAATAAAAATGTCTGGATTTTGCTTCATAACTCATATTCCACAAATGTAATATGGATCATTATGTCATGTTTAGGCTAGTGAGGTCACATATAACATATTGTTGTCAAAAAATGCTTAAGGTTGACTTCCCCTTTAAGAACCACTGATTTAATGTGTCTCGGTTTAAGTTTTAAGATTTTTAAATGTGACTGACCTATGAGGCTGTCAGGGCGGGGCAGGGCACTCCTCTGGTACAGGCCATACGGGTCAGCTCCGTAGGCCAGTGACTGGTTCTGTCTGGGCAGCGTGGAGCCGTAATGCTGGGGTACTGCCGTCATCCCAGAGCGCAGGGGTGACCCCAGCAAACCCCTCCCCTCAATGAGGGAGAGAGTGGAGCCCAGACGGCCCACTCCTCTGCCACCAAGGGCCGGGGCGCCGTCGCCCGGGGAGGAGAGCGACGGGCAGGAGGGGGGCATGCCGGTTCCGGGGAAGACCGTCGCCAGCGGTTTGGGCTCGGAGAGGATGGGTGAGTCATAGGTGCTGCCCTGGGATGTTCGTAATGATATGCGAGAGGGGGAGACGGTGCCGGCAGCGGGGCAGCCGGGAGACTGGCTCCGAGAAGGGAGGGACGCCATCCTTCGCAGCATTCGGCCAGATGGCTGAGAGAAAAAAAAAGAAAATAGGACTCTGATTTTCAAACTACATTTGCACTATTTGCCTTTATTCTGGTCATTTTTGTCCACTTTGCTCCCTTTAAAATTAAAAAAAATAAACCTTCACTTGTGTTTATGAAACAGGAGCAGGGATTTGTGTCTGTTTTCGTAATTTCCAACTTCAGCTCATTAAATACATATTGTTTACATCAAATTGTCCCAGGGTCGCTTTAGGCCAATTGAAACCCATGAAACCTTGTTTGGATTGACTAATGTAATTTCCATGACGTGGTTATCTTTCTAGATTCAACACTTCAACACAATTTTTTATGTCTTCCACCAGATAACATCTCTTAACAATTTTGGACAAGGGAACACTTTCATGTAATATTCTTCCTTTCCAAAAGAGGCATTTAGAGGCTTACTGCACGACAAGAGATATAATGAATGATTCAATTTTAACTTTAAGAAGTGGGGAAACAATCTGCCTGTGAAATGAATTCTATTTTAATTTAATAAGTGGAAGCTCTCTCTGCTGGCTGTATTATAGGCTACGGGGGGGGGAAATGGAAAAGTATGTTTTCCAACCTGAGCAATTGAAATTTGAAGTGTTAAATAAAGACATTAATTAACATTTTATACTAATAATAAGAACTGATGTTACGTAATAACTTTATGCCGTACAAGAAGCAACAAAAAAAATGTTTACTACAGCGCACAGGAGTTTTTTGAGATACAAGCCGTATCTTGGTAATTATTTGTCTTGAGATGCTAGCAAAAATGTGACCACCATCAATTCATATTTGTTTCCTTGTAGTGGAAAGACAATACATGCTTGTGGTGGCAATGCACTGTAAACTGTTTTGCCAATAGACACCACAGAAGAAGAACAAGCTACAAAGGAGGAGCAATATTAGGTACAATCCTATTCTGCATGTTTGGAGGTTATGTGGAGAGCAAATCGTAATCCTGTGCGTTTTTATACAGCACAATACTGAAGAATGCAATTTTTCTTATGAAAAAAAAACATGTTTAAAAAAACAAATGGGGGTGTTTTTGGTGGAACCGATTAATTACATCTCCATTCATTTCAATGGAGAAATATTATTTGAGATACAAAAGATACGAGCTTGGTCTCAAAACAGCACTGCACGTATGTTTTTAAGGTCAAACATGGACACAAAGAAAATAAAAAGGCAGAAAAGGCCTTAATAGCAGTCAGACCGAACCTACCTGCCCAGACGCTTGACCTTCAGCTCTCGGGCTTCTCGAAACGGAAGCGCGGGGCTCGGAACGCACGACGTTCTGGTTGCTGTAGTAACTGACGCTGCTGTCCTGATAGCCGCTGTCCGAATAGGAGGTCATGTGAGCCGAGTGGGCCCCCGAGCCTGCGACGAGACGAGGAAACACCGCTCAGACGGCATCAGTCAGCGTGTTTTAGTCATCGTTAGCGTTTCAGCTCACTTGGCTTGAAACTTGTCGAAAGGAGTTGTGAATGCGGAAGCGCAATATGGATATTTACATTAAGCCTCGATGCTTCTACGGTAACAGCGTGCACTGTGCAAACAGCTTCATGGCTGGCCTACTTTCCACTGGAGCAAAAGGAGGAGTATAAGCTTGCGGGGGATGTTTTTTATTTTCAGACTGAGGAAAGAGTAAAATGAGAGCAAGTGTGCTATCAAAGCTTCACTCAGATGTTGTGTGATTACTTATCAACTTATGAAGGTCCCATGATGCTGAAATCTGATGAAAGATGTGAAAAATCTGTTTAATGGCTTTTTTGTAGGCTGTTCAAAGGCTGGCGCAAAATGTACAACCGGAGGTCTTCAAACACGAGACATCGCTGTTGCTGCCGTTTTGCCGTCGTACTCAAAGAACCGCCGCTTTTCGCTTGCCAAATTCATTCCATCCGTTCACATCCAGATGTTATCGATCCAGTTCGGTTTCCTTGTGCCTGACCGCTCTCTTACAAGCTCTCCTTCTATGGTTATCTGGAAGTGTAATATCTATAATATATTCTTCAGCTTGGCAAGTAAGTCGACCATCTTTCTCCGTTACTCGAAACCCACAACTCAAAAGTCTCAAGCTACCGCATGTCAATCTTTTCCAAAGGCCATCTTTCTTCACCACGCAAGGCAATGTAGCACACTGAAGATTTCAGCAGATGTTTGTTTTGTTTCAGCCCAATCTCTTGTGCTTTCCAGAATCCAATTACCTGCCTGGTGACATATCGCGCATCTGCTAATCTGTCACAAATCTCTGCTGTATAGCCTGCATCCATTCTAACCAAGGAGCAAAAACGACTTTGGTTGATTCCATTCCATTCGGTTGTCAACTCAAAAAGTCGAATCTCCTGACCTTTAAACCATCTTTCCTTAATCTTTGTGGAAAATGTCATCGAGTCAAGGCGGGATGAAAAGGTGCTTTTTATTCCAAACAGGTAAAGACGGCACTGTTTTAGAATTAATTTGACACCACTTTTCGTGCATCGGTGAGTCTTGAGTGCAGGATAATTTATTATAGCTTTGGAATTTTTATTGTAGTTAGTTTTTATTTCGTTAAGAGTTTTAAAAAAAAAAATTTTTTAGTTAGTTTTAATTTATTTTCAGTGCAGTTCTGTTAGTTTTTATTAGTTTAGTTATTTTAAAAAAATAGTTTCAGTATTAGTTTTTGTATAAAAAAATGTGTATCACTTGTGTGCAATATTTAATAAACACCATTGTAAAATGAAAAAGTAATGTATTTCTTATCTAGCGTTGCATTTTGACTAAGCAGCGAGCCCTGCAATTGGAGCCAAAAGTCAAGCATGCAAAATTCTTGCCTAGGGGTGACGACATCAGAAGGTGCTTTTCTATTGGCTGCTGCTAGATGACGTCACTTCCGTGTGACACACTTTCAAACGCCCTTATTACGGTTAACTCAATTAATGCCATTGACGGCTATAGACGTCAAAAATTAATTTGAACTATTTCTATTAGTTTAACATTTTTTCTACTTTTTACAAAAGTATGAAAACCTAGATTTTTGTTATTGTTCATTTAGAACAGATATAAAATTTGTGATTAATTGTGAGTTAGATAGCAAAGTCATGCGATTAATAACGATTAAAAATTTTAATCGCCAAATTTTTAATAATATTTTTATTTTTAATTGTAATTAATCGCATGACTTCAATAGTTAACTCACGATTAATCACACATTTTATATCTGTATTTCTAAAAAAAAATCTAGGTTTTTATACTCTTGTTAACAAAAGTGGAAAAAAATGTTAAACTAATTGAAATAGTTCAAATTATTTTTTGACATCTATAGTCGTCAATGGCAGTGAATGAGTTAATATAGAAATACAGTAAATATACTTAAAATCAATTTTAAAATCAACCCCAAAGGTTCATGTATTAAATTGATTACCAAAGGCTAAACATTTTCACTATAATTAAAGTTAGTTTTATTTAGTTTTGTAAATGTAATATGCAGTCTCAGTAAAATAAGAAAAAAAAAGCAATTTCGTTTTAATTTTATTTGTTAACCAAAATGTTTTATTTTATTTTATTTCAGTTACTTATTATAACCTTGCTTGAGCGTGAAAATAGTTTGGAGGCTTGCTGATTTAAATATTGCTGTCATAAACATTTTTTTTTTTTATCCGATGTAACCGTTGTTTAAGGTGGGTTAAAGGTCGCAACGAAGCATCTTTCCTAAGCATTCCACTTATGGTGTGAAAGGAAAGAAAGCAAAAACCCGAATCCAAAGAGGCCCTTATTCTTTGCTTCCATGCACAATAACATAAGGTTATGCGTTCATCCCTTCTAAATTCCTCTAAAACTCTGCATGCTGCCTCAAACCTGCTATTGAGCACGCAATCAAATTGGTGTCATGGCGGATATTTCATGTTGCTCATCCACCCGCAATGCATCCAGATCTGCCGAGGTCTCTTTCACCTGTCTGGTGATGACATATCGCACCAGCAGGAATCTGTTGCATTTGTGATTCTAGACGTCAGGGTTCCGATTTCCCCGCTAGCGTGACCATGTGCGCACAAACGACGGACCCTCACTGTCATGCAGGGATGCGCGGTCCGCTTCGGGCGGGTACAGTCCCTCCTCTGCCTCCATTCGGCGACCTTGACATGCCGATGCCGCTATGCCCTGCGAGTCTCCTCCTGCAAAAGCATGCAACAGTTTGAGGTCAAAAAGACTTCTTTTTTTTTTTTTTTACATAAACATGAATTTAACCCTGGAGAACCCACTGGGTCAAATTTGGCCCCTATAAATTCTGCTACTCAAATAACAAAGACCTTTTTTTTTTTTTTACAAATTTAACTTCAAAAGTCCAGAGTGCCACTTCTGACCCCTGCATGGGGCCATCTAGTGGATGAATATTGCACTTACATGAGCCAGAGTGGTGGTGACAAGATGGCTAAAATGCAACAAATAAAACAAAAAAATTATATTGTTCAATGTAGCTGTGTATTTGATTGATTATTTTCTTAAATTCTAAATAGTTTACTGACAGTTTTTGTTATTCTGATTTTTCGAAATGATACCCCTAAATCCCAAAGGGTCAAATTTCGCCCTAATCCTAAATTAGGGAATAAATTG
The DNA here is from genome assembly GCF_051991255.1 of Vanacampus margaritifer. NCBI lineage: Eukaryota > Metazoa > Chordata > Actinopteri > Syngnathiformes > Syngnathidae > Vanacampus > Vanacampus margaritifer. Next base: position 10,233,301 of record NC_135432.1, read on the forward strand.
AAAAAAAACATTGAAAAAACATATATTTTGGTGTTCAGTGAACTTATAGCAGTCATTTAATGTATAATTCATAATTTTCCAAAGAAGAAAAGGGTTCTTGGGTTCTCCAGGGTTAAGTTTGTTATATTTTAGAGTTGTTTTTTTGGTGTGATGGTAAAAACTAGATGTGCTGCAGGAAGTTTTGTGATTTCCAGTTTTGATTGTGTCTCAACTGTAAAATAGTTATGTGACAGATACAGATCTTCTATGAAAAATATTTAACACAAAAAGAGAGATTTCATACCTGCAGATCTCCAAGCGAACGACTTCTCGGATGAGCTTGAGCAAGAAGACAAAAAGTTAAGTCCGTTAACCAAAAATAACCAAAAATATAAGATTTTAAGCTCTGATACACCAAAAACCTCCAAGGTCAAAGGCATCGTATAATCGTTTAACCTCAGAGGTTCCACTGGACTTGTTAGACTTGGCCAAAAAGAACAAAGTACTTACCTGCTGCTGTCTGCCACTGGCGACTCGGCTCCCAGCATGCACCTCTCCAGCTGGCTGGCCACAATCTGACGCTCTTCCTCCAACTCCCGCGTCAGCCGCTCAAACTGCAGCTCCTGTGGGCACACATCCACAGCTGTGACGCCGTCCCCCCTGCATTGTAAGCATCTCTTTTAAGACACACTTGCTGCCTTTTTTTCTTGCCCTTCCATACTGTTAATTTTCAATTCACTTTGAAATTTGTATTAAATAGATCTAGCACTTAGAATTAAATAAAGCAAATAAAACCATTGTGCAGTTTGAGATACGGGTGATCATGCGCTTCTGTGCAAAAAAATAATAAAAAATAAAATTCTGGAGGTTAACATGATAATGATGTAACCACTTGATGTTTCTGGATTCAAAAGTACAAAAAAAGAGACTTAAATCCGGTTTCCATCTTAGGATAAAAGCACTGTTGTGTTTGGGTCAGCTGGTCATGAGATAAAGGCAACCTTGACCATGTTGGATGGCGTGCGGTAGTTGTAATCTTCATCTCAAATTGGCTTAAGTGGCAACTGATGGCAAATTGGTGGCCTGCATCACCCCCCCACACACACACACACACACACACTTTTCATGAAAATTTACTTATTTGCTAATAAAATCAGATCATTTGAGTATTTTATAATTCAATGGTTGGTCATATGTGGGGGGGGGGGGGGGGGGGGCGGACACCTACGGACAAGCGCAACTCAATTCAAAGAAATTCAATTTGTTGGTTTTTGTCTGTTGTATAAAAAGGAGACTTTAAGCACAAAAGAATAGAGACACATATTGACTCATTGTTTAATCACAGTCTTTGTTCCCACTGAGTCTTAATTCTTTATTTTACCACTTACATTTTTGGACAATTCTATCATTCCAACATTTTGGAGAAGCGCTTTTTTGTTCCCAAATGCACAAATAAAGTGCATCAATGCGGGCTTGGAAGAGTTAGTTTGAGTACAAGTAGAATTGTCATGCTTTTTTGTTTGTCACTTCACAATGTTAGCAAAGCTGTGGGAATAGTTTTGATAGCGTAAAAGTTAAACCAACACTAGCTAGCACTTAAACGACGTTTGACATGTAACGTGATTTTTTTTTGTCGGAGAAATCTATTTTGTGTACATTTTTTTTTCTTTAAGCCTGGAGAACCCAAGAACCCTTTTCTTCTTTGGAAAATTATGAATTAAACATTAAATGACTGCTATAAGTTCACTGAACACCAAAATATATGTTTTTTCAATTTTAACCCTTTTTTTAAACTAGCTCAGAGTTGCTAATTTATCAAAATATATATATAAAACATACTCCTAGGCATTCTGCAACATGATATGAAGCAAAATTTTACCATCTGATGGTTTGCTGAGAAGATGGTTTTGTTTGGATGGATTTCCAGCTCAACAAAACAGCATGTTGCCAGCCATCTTGTCACCACCACTCTGGCTCATGTAAGTGCAATATTCATCCACTAGATGGCCCCATGCAGGGGTCAGAAGTGGCACTCTGGACTTTTGAAGTTAAATTTGTAAAAAAAAAGAAAAGAAAAAAAAAGGTCTTTGTTATTTGAGTAGCAGAATTTATAGGGGCCAAATTTGACCCCGTGGGTTCTCCAGGGTTAAGCCTGGACACGCGCGCCATTTGCATTGTTTGTGTGCTGGTGCTCGTCATAAACATCCAATAAAGGGGAGAAATCACAAGAGGAAAAGCCGCTGCATCGCCCACGTTGACCTTGATGGAGAAGAATGCAACACATCCTACTTTTTGCTCGCTATCCCGCCTCTCTGCCCGCCCACAAACGTGACCCACTGATGTACTCAAACACTCTGGATTTCCAAGCGCCCACCTTTTAATGGAAAGCAGCAGGTACGCCTCTGTAAACGTAGTCAAAAGGCATTTGGAGAAAGTCAGTAAGTGGATGCGCCATGCGGAGGTTGGGGACGTGACACGATGTTTTTACGTCATGCATGGAGAATGTTGACCATTTTCTTTTTAATTCCCTGTTGGCCAGGTAAGTTACAGTACACATTTAATTACCAGCAGACTGCCTATTATTTTCTTCTAAATGCGTTTGACTATCATGCGCATTAGGGCCACGTATAAATCTATATTTTTTTAGAGGGCGGGGGCAATATTCCGAGAAGAAAACTCGCATGGGTAGTAGGTGATGTCTGGACAGCGTTGGATTTCTCTTTTCTTTCTTTTCTTTGATCCTTCCTCTGGTCTCCTGACAACTTCATGACTCTAGCGGGATACTGAAGATTTCGATTTAGGTGAACGGTATGGGATTTTTCGTAGGTTTTAGGTGAATTAATGAGCACACACTCACACGCACGCACATATGCACACACACACCCGCATACGCACATACTCACGCACATACAAAAAAAAGAGAGAGAGAGCAATGATGATGACATATCGAATCGGTAAGATTACCGAATGAACAATACTGAGCTCTCTCAGAAGAAAAAATAAATAAATACTCACAAATTTGCAAGTTTTTTTTCTCGCAAATTTGCGACTTTATAAAGTAGCAAATTTGTGATTTTTTTTTTCTCCTGAGAGTGCTCAGTATTGTTCATTTGCTAATCTTGCCGATTCGACATGTCATCATCATTACTCTCTCTATTTTTTTTGTATGAGCGTGAGAAAGTGCGTGTGCGGGTGTGTGAGTGTGTGTGTGCATATGTGCGTGCGAGCATGTGCTCATTAATTCACCTAAAACCTATTAAAAATCCCATACCGTTCACCTAAACCTAATACTTCAGAGTCCAGCTAGAGTCGTGAAGTTGTCAGGAGACCCGAGGAAGGATCAAAGAAAAGAAAGAAAAGTGAAATCCAGCACCGACCAGACATCACCGACTACCCATGCAAGTTTTTTTCTCTGAATATATTATTACCTGGCCACAATATGCCGCAAATTTACGAGTTTTTTTTCTCACATATTTGCAAGTTTATAAAGTGGCAAATTTGCCACTTTATGTAGTGGCAGATTTGTGTGAAAAAAAGCAACAACTACACGTAGCGTACTACTCGGTTTGTACCAATACTTTTTGGTCGGGTATCCAAACAAGGAGCTAGTAATTGCTTTATCATAGATTAACCACATCATGTTAAGCATTGGCTCTTTGAAACGTTGCGTACGGCCACTGGCCAGCGACAAAGACGCCTCACTTTGCGAAGGTCCACAACCGGACGATCAAGCATTTAAGTTAATTTGTTCAAATCAATATTTACTTGTACATTTATGTTTCCAGAATTATTATTTACACATTCATTCATTTTGGTATTTTTTTGTACAAGTATCTAAATTGATGTGTCGAATTTGCTGCTCTCCGTCATTTACTTGCATTTACCTTTGGTATGCTAACGTCTGATTGGATAGTGTTAATCAGCTGATAGGGGATCAGGAAGTGATGTCGCTCCGGCTGAGAATTTAAGAATGAATCCGTCTCCATCCTGCCTTTTCATTTTATAAACAGTGTCCCTTTATTAACCATCATCGAATCCTCACATGATTAGACTATAGCTACGCTACGTGTATTTCTCGTAAGTTTCTGAAAAAAAACAAACGTAAATTTGCGATTTCATAAAGTGGCAAATTTGTGAGTTTTTTCTCTGAATATTGCCCCCGCCCTCTAAAAAAATATATTTATACACGGCCCTAATACGCCGTTGTATATTTTGAACAGATTTTCCAATCAAGCCCAATATAAATATTCGTCATCTATCCTGATTAAACTCAAATGTGCAGACTTGATTCAGTAGGACGAGAAGGATTTTAAGGGCGTAATCATTGAAGACTTTGTCTTAAGGTGGACTTTTTTTTTTGTCAATGTTTGAAGAGGATGTGTTTATATTGGGCTCCCAAATGACATAACACACCTCAAGTAATGAATTGACTATAGACTTGCTTGAAATTGAGTGGAGACGCATTTTGACTTGCTTGATTTTTAACCACATTAAGTTGGAACTCGTTTGAAACTTGAAACGACTGACGAGGTCATGTGACCTCGAGTCAGCAAGAAACTGTCATTTGCATTTCAACGTCAGACCCAATCGTCCGGCTCAGTTCAAGCAAGGTCAAGGATCTGTGCGCTGACATGACCCTGGTTCATTGACCCCCCCTCAAGAGATTTTGCTGAGTGCGCATGTTGTGTTTTTGAAGCATCGTGCATCTTATTTTTAAGATCTGGTCTACATCTGCTTGCTGATGCTGGCCATCTGATAACAATGCTTTTTATTTTCTTCAAAAGAAGGATTACGGGCCTTAGTAGATAAGAGCGGAGTGCGATATTGACTTGTGAGAGAACGATGGCCACATTATGGAATTGATTAACCTCCCCGACCTGGCTGGCCGCTTCTACCTCTAAATCATAGGTGACAAACTCCGGTCCTGGAGGGTCCTAGTCCAGCAGGTTTTGGATGTTTCCATTCCCCAACACAGCTGATATATGATCAGCTGTGCATAAGCCTGATAACGATCCTGCTGATTGGAATCAGCTTGTGTTGGAAGAGGGAAACCTCCAAAACCTGCAGTTTGAAACCTAATGCTCTAAATAGACGCAACGTTTGTGAACTTGTACATGAAATCATTTAAAAATGTCATGCCAGGCAGAAAGAGTTTCGACTCAACATCACACCTAGATTTTGTTCATCCTTTAAATCAAGTCAAGTCGTTGGTTAATTCATAACAGATGTTATCTCAAGGCACTTTACGCACAGAGCAAGCCAAGAACTAAACTCCTCATATATTAAAGAAAACCAACTGAACCCTACATGAGCAAAACACTTGGCAACAGAGGAAAGGAACTTAACTCATTCACTGCCATTGACGGCTATGAACGTCAAAAATTCATTCGAACTATTTCTATTAGTTAATTTTTATTTTTATGGAAACCTACAAAAAAAAAGATTGTACATTTAGAGCAGATAAAATTTCTGATTAATCGTGAGTTAACTAGTAAAGTCATGTGATTAATTCTGATAAAAAAATGTAATCGCCTGACGCCCCTAATTTTGAATAATCTTTTCTTTAAAAAAATAATTTTAATAATTTGTTGATTTTTTAAATAATCTTTTCTTTAAATAAAAACATTTTAATATATATTTTTTATAATTTATTTTTCATTTTTATAATTTTAATTGTTTTGTTATTTTTAATATTTTCTCTTCTTTTTTTAAACTAAAGATTATTAAAAATTAGGCGATAATTAATCGCATGACTTTTCACTTTAACTCCCGATTAATGACAAATTTTATATCTGTTTTAAATGTACAATAAAGAAAATTTTCTAGGTTTTCATACTCTTGTTCACAAAAGTGGAGGAAAAAAAAGTTAAACTTATAGAAATAGTTCAAATGAATTTTTGACGTCTATAGCCGTCAATGGCAGTGAATGAGTTAAGGAAGAAACCTCCAACAGAAGAGAGAAAGAAGTCAGGTGAGAGGCGTTGATTGACCGACGGAGGGATGAGAGAACAATAGCCTCAATAACAATATCAGTCCCATGATGACAATATTTAGTAAACCCTCCAAAAACGAACTTCCTTTCAGTAGGCAACGTTTGATCAAAATGAAATTCAAATCTAAACTTGAAAACATACGTAGAATTTGCTCTGTAAATTTGAATTGGGTCCCCAAAGAGGTGCAACTTCTTCCGCGAGATGAAGACAATAAGGCAGCAGGCAGGTCGTGCGGACGTGCACACAAACACAGCCAGGGAGTCAAATACACGGCATCCCACCTGTTCTTTGACAGAAGCCAGCAAGTTGGTGGTTGTGTTGGTGTTGGAGGTGCCTCCGGTGTCCGACGCTTTGCCGCGGCCGCTTGCTCCATCTCTGACCGCCATTGGCCCCTCCCCCTGTGAGTCAACTTCCTCCATCTCCGCTAACTTGTCGCAAACGAGTCCAGAGTTGGGCTTCTGCTGAGGTGGCGTCTGTGAGACAGAAAGAATTAGGGGTGGGAATCTTTGAATGTCTCACCATTCGATTCGATTCCGATTGATTTTCGATTAAGAACGATTTTTGATTCAAAATGATTTGATTGACAATGATTTTTGCTTCAATCTATAGATGTGCAAGGAATTGTAATGATCTACTCCAGTCTGACTCGCTAATGCTAATTAGCGCGCTACTCGCGACACTTTTATCACTCAAAAGAACGGCTCCACACTGCAAAAAAAAAAAAAAAAACTTTTATTGGAATAACTTGATCGTGACTTTTTCCTTCTACTCTCTAATGTGGCTACAACCAAACAGTGTATTAGACCGCGTGGAACCACACTGCCCCTAAGTGGCCAAATCGGGTACAACATGAACAGCGCTCCAAATAAAGGCACACACAGACAAAGGCAAGACCGTATAAAATAATTTAAATAAAATCGATTTTGGGACATTTAAAATCGATTCTGAATCGTACTAAATGAGAATCTATTTTTTTGGGCACACCCCAGAAAGAATGTGTGGACTCTGTGGTATTTGTATTTACTGTACACGGGGATATAGGGACCATTTTGTGATTTAGCAACTGTCATAATCCTGCGGGGATTCATTTGGAGCAGTTTCAGGGGGAAAAAATGTGGTGACTGACTGAACCTCATGCAACGTCCAAATTCCTAATCCTTTGCACCCGTGCAGGTTTAGATTGTCAATGACATTAAGCTCTGGGGGGGGACATCTTAAGAAACCACTGCAAAATGATCAGTTTATGCAAACAAATCTTCATTGAGATGCAAAGAAACAGAAGTGTTTGTCTTTTTTTTGTAATTTTTATTTTTATTTTTTACAAACGACAGCATTGTGAAGTCCTCTTATTGCTCTTTCATTTAATTGTTTAACCTAGCAGTGGTCTCGGTTTTTTTTCTCCCCAGAAGCTGCAGGCTAAATCAATATGACTAAATGGCAAGCATGACATACTTAACCTATGCAATGACTGCATGTGCAGTAGTGCAAGCACACCGCACAGAGGGCATTTTGTTTCTTGAACCGTCCTCCAGCAAAGGCAAGGACGAGGTCGGCAGCGACTCGCCGGACCCGACGCGAGGAAGGCAGCTGCAATGAAACGGAGCCTCCCTGCCTCCTCCCTCCGCTCGTTCGCTCGAGCCGAACAGTCTGCCTGCCTGGCAAAGCGGCTGTCGGTGCGACTCACCGGCCAGATGTTGCTGTTGGAAGCAGGCCACACCTGGCACGCTCCGTCCAGTTAGGCATCCATCCTCCTTCTCATCCTCCACAGCCGCGACGGCGGCAACATTTCCAAGACGGCAAAAATAAGTATCCACACGTACGCACGCCGCAATTGTGCCTTATTGTATGTTGGATGCTTCGAGACAGAGCGTGACTCTGCGCGTGCACGGGTTTTTAATAATGAATAATAATATATGCACTTCAACCTCTGGTGGCGTCCGCGCGGAAATCTGCCGCCCGCCCACCAACCGCCGAGCCAGTGTTACCGATCAACGGCGTGACGTCACCATGCGGCGATGGATTGTTTTTTGATCCGAGGGTCGATCGAGCGCCGATTCGCGCCCGCGGCGGACACGTGCACGCGCTGTTAAGTCATCGAGAAATTATAATAATATAGAGCGTTGTGTGCGAATAATAATAATAATAATAATAATAATAAACTATTTTTTTTTTTAAATCAGATTAATCACATCTTAAAATTTTGAGTAATCACGATTAATCGCTTAATAACAAATCGCTTTTTTATCTACATCCCCACCCCCCCCCGCCAAATTTGAAGAGCACCGGTTATGTGTTCATTCTTTTGACATTTAATGTTATGGGGATGTCTTCAACATCTTTTGATCCACTGCACACGCTCATCCTCCTCTTTTTCTAATCAGTTAATTACTTGCATAATTTAAAATGGGGAAAAAATGACCCCGATATTTTGACATTTGAAAACAAATATTCAAAATGTGATACGCAAACATTTATTAAATGCTTTACTTTAAAGGATGAAATTACGTTTATTGCTCAAACACAACCTGCGCTACCTTAAATGTAGCCATTCACGCCAAAGGCTAATCTATGGTCAAAATTAATAGTGCGATTAATCTGCTTTAATTCATGATTAATGCGATAACTTTTTGTGATGAATTAATCAATTAACGCTTTAACTTTGACAGCACTAATAATAATACAAGTCATAACATGAGTAAAACTAGGATTAAAGGTTGTGCTAGCTGAGCGTTGCTATTAAATGTATTTTGTAGGCTATAATGCAATTTCATTCCTGCATATTTATGAAAGACAGCATAACACTTTAATCATTTTAGTTTGTGACTAAAACGACAACTCGGCCACTGCAAAAGGGGAATGTGTTTGATTTATAGGTTATACTGTAAATGCAAAAAAAAAAAAAAAACTATAGTAGCCTATAAGTAAACAACTCACTTTGATACAGTTGATCACATTTACAGTAGGCTATGCATTTTTTTCTGGAGTGTACCTCTAGTGCGTTTTTAAAATGAAAAAAATGGACCTTAATTAGATTTGATATGAAATGCAATGCTTAGCATGAAGACTCTTTGATCTCTCTCATATGAGTTACAACGTTAAATGGCATCCAGTCAGTTTGCTTTTATAACATGAACACATGAAACAACAGCTATAGCTTCTGTCATTCCAATTTAAACAGTCAGATGACAGTGCTGATGCCTCTGAACACCTTAAATGTTTCATAGCTATAACTTTTCTATAGAACAAATGTTAGCTATCTCAAAACTAACAGCATAAATGGTGAGTTATGAATGTTCAACACGCTGCTACATGTTGGAAAATATTGTGGTAGAACATATCCTGGTTTAAGGGTTCCTGTAGCTCTGTGCTGGTAAGGGATGAAAATATAGGATCATAAAATTTGGACAATTTCAAAAACAAAGATAAACTTTCTGGCCATGATTCCCAAAAAGGTACAATATGTTTGACGCAAACACACAGCATTCCTCATCGTCAAACGATCATACCATGCATGGCGGAAGCATCATGCTTTAGTTTAGGGGTTTTCTTCAGCTGGAACTGGGGCCTTTGGTCAAGGTAGATGGAATTATGAACAGTTCCAAATAAACAGTGCGAGTACAAAACCCTCAGGGTGCTTCTAATAGAATAACAAAAATGTATGTGTCTAATTAGAGGCATAATAAATGGTGATCGGTGTAAATTGAGTTTGATTGTGATATAAGATAATTCTTCACAAAGCCATAATTTAATGTATTTTTTTTTTTCTAATCGAGCTGCAAAGGTTATAGGTCACATTAACTCATTCACTGCCATAAATTCATTTAAAAAAAATAGGTGACAGGCAATTACATTTTTTTTGTAACTAATTAATCACATGACTTAACTCGTTAACTAATGATTAATCACACATTTTATTTCTGTTTTAAATGCACAATAAAAAAAAATCTAGGTTTTCATACTCTTGTTAACAAAAACTAATAGAAATAGTTCAAATGCACGCACGCACATACTCACCCACATACAAAAAAAAATTTAAAAAAATAAATAAAAGAGCAATGATGATGACATGTCAAATCGGTAAAATTACCGAATGAACAATACTGAGCTCTCCAGAAAAAAGAAAAAAAAAAGAAATAGTTCAAATGAATTTTTGACGTTTATAGCCGTCAATGGCAGCGAAAGAGTCAAGTGTGGAAAAGCTTTGAGAATTAATAATTGATCTTGGTCTCACTTAGCAACGCGCCGATAACAACGGAGAAATAAAAGCCAAAAGCAGGACATGCACATGCGCCATTTATTGAAATAAAACGTGTGTGAGAGGCATCACATCAAGGTGAGTCACTCCATGCGCGCATGGCCGACGTTTGCTGATCAAAGCCCACAGATGGACAAAGTGCTCACAAAGCCGCACAAGGTTCCCGCTTTGATCAGCGCCAACCTGTTGCGAGTTCAACTGGCGATATACATGAATAGTCAATAAAAGTAGCCGTGCTTCAAATAGAACAGTATCGGAAGTGGCAACACTTCGCCGTGCTCGTAGTACTGAAACACGACATCACATCAGACAGTGGCTGGTTTTTATGACATTTTAATAAATGACAGTTGTGTTCTGGACATGTCTTGGTAGGATTTGGATTTTCTCATCACTGTCAAGTTTTTATATTCATGGTTTAAGTCAACCTTAAACATTTCTTGACAGTAATATTATTTATGACCTCACTTGTCTAAATATGACATTTTGATTAATCTTACATTTGCGAAATATGAGTTATAAAGCAAAATCCATCCTTTTTCATCCATCTCGGGGGCCGGCCATTTGGCCACGTGCTGTCGAGTGAACATGACATCACAGTTGCTCAGGTAACAACTAATCCCAGCTCAGCTTTAGAAAACAGGTGAGCTGTGATTGGTCGCTACCTGACAACTGAGCAACTGTGACGTCATCTTCAGTCGCCAGCAAGTGGCAAAATGGCCGCCTTCTGATATTGATAAAAACTGCTGGATTTTGCATCTTAATTCATATTCCACTAATTCAATATGAACCAGAATGCATAATGCATTATTGTCAAGAAAAGCAGCGAAAGAGATAGGCGAGAAATCTAGGAATGTTTTGGGATGCTCCAATTATATTTAGGCCCCGTCCAGATGGAAGCACAGCCGGCTTCGTTTCTCAAACAAATCTCGTACAAACAGAAGCATTTCAAGACTTGCGTCTGTCCAAAAGAAAACGCTGAGGACGTTTAACGACTGTAATGTATATGCCAAGTCTGGAGTGGCGCTGTAACGCAGCCACGGGGAGTTAACGGAAAGCATAGAAGAAGAATCAGCGAAGAAGACGAACACTTTTTTTTCTTTCTAACTTTAGTGCAATCTACAGAACAAACACGGCTTTGCATGTATCAAAACAACATGAAAAAGACGAACACAGGAGAAGTGACAACGGCGGCTGATTCAAGTACAACACCGCTTGTTGAAGGTGGGAAGAAGCTAAATATTTTGTTGAAAGCTAACGGGGGCTGCGCAAAACGATTACGACGCGGCTATCTGCCATTGTTGCTGACAGACTGATGGTTCGCGAGAATTGGCGCATACGTCATCGAGCTGCAACCATTACGTCATCGCTGGAGGAGTACCCTGCATAAGGTGTCCAGACGGACGCGTTTTGAAATCTTTCCACTCTGGAGCCCGGTTTCAAAAGTGATCGGCTTCAAGCTACGAAAGCGCGCCATCGTGTGGACGAACGGCCTCAACGGTAAGAAACTTGTGAGGATACAATAATGGCTTTCGTGTGGACGGGGCCTTAGACAAGTTTCCAGATTCACTCTTGCCCAAAGAGGGAAAACGTGTTGGTTTGTCATGAAATCCACAAACTGCATGTGCAAGGTCCATCTGCTTGGTTAGTATGTTGAAAAGACTCAACTCATGCTTACAGCGGTCTACGATAGTATTATTAATTAGCTTGTTTGTCTGCAAAATATGACACCGAACGTCCCACCAGTGGTTGACTATTATAATGAATATCGAAGGCTTGGCACAGGCACATCTAGAACTGCAATTTGACTCATTTTTATTCTGCTTACATACAGAACATGAGACATGAGGGGGAATACAGTATTAAACAAATATTTTGCAGAACTGGAATCTAAACATCACTTTGTAAGAGCGGCTTTACAGTCAGCTCGCACCTGCAGCTCCAACACACAGATTAACTCATTCACTGCCATTGACGGCTATAGACGTCAAAAATTAATTTGAACTATTTCTATTAGTTTCACATTTTTTTCCACTTTTGTTAACAAGAGAATGAAAACCTAGAAAAAAAATTATTGTACAATTAGAACAGATATACATTTTTTTGATAAATTTTGAGTTTAAATAAATAGGTAAATTTAAATTTAAATTAAACCAAAAATAAAAAATTATTAAGAAATTAGGGGCATCAGACGTTTTTTTTTATTGTAATTAATCTCATGACTAATCACGTTTTATATCTGTTCTAAATGTACAATACATCTTTTTCCTCGGTTTTCATACTCTTGTTAACAAAAGTGGAAAACGTGAAACTAACAGAAATAGTTCAAATTAATTTTTGACGTCTATAGCTGTCAATGGCAGTGAAGGAGTTAATTTTTTTTACTTCACTTAAACGCAAATAAATTAGCACAAACACATCAAGAATTGACTCGATTATCACACAATAAGGCCGGCAAACCGAGCAGCTCAAAAGCATGCTTAAAGATGGAAAGGTTTTAAGAAAGTCAAATATTTAGTTTTCCGCATGGCTTGCGTGTTACCTGTCAAATCGAGGAATTGCGTTACAAAAACAAAAACGACATCATCACATCTACTCAATTAACCGTTTTTCTCCAAACCAAAGCAAATCAACGGTAGGATTCATCCCTCTGCATAAACATGAGCACAAACAGTCAGTGAATGAACAAGAAGAGTGAGAGCGTGTGAGAAAAGCGACTCGGCACACTAATCAAGGTCATCCACATCCTCCGTGGCGACGGTGCTAGTTTGCTCTGAGGTCACACCTGCAAAAACAACAACAACAACGACGACGAAAATCAGTTCTGGGAAATTGCAATGGCTTGCACTAAAAAGCACACATAATGAACCTGGGCCTGACTAAAGGTTTGCACGTGCATAAACGGGCCCAAACTTGATCACTCATGAAAACAGATGTGAAAGCTGACCTATTAATAATTAAAGGATTATAAAAGATTACATTTGCCAAACAGAAAAAAATGCTGCGCAGTTTATTTTGTGCATGCTGGGAAGGAGCACATCAATAAATACTGTAAATTAATTTAGCAGCTGGTTTCGATGTCATTCGACAACACCATGCGTAAAGATGACTGAGGGTAGAAAAAGAGAGTAGATGGGGGGGGGGGGGGACTTTTCTGAAATGCCAGAAACCAAAATGATCACAACATATGATGTATTTGATTTATTTAGCAATACAATTTTGGAGCTTCTGAACGATCTATGGGCTGACTGAGCCAATCACAAGAAGGAGTCATGCCATATCATGCATTTCCTTGCGTCTGAAACATTCTATTCAGGGGTGTTGGAGAGGAGGGTCCGTCGGGAAGTCCAATCTCGGATCCAGGAGGAGCAGTGTGGTTTTCGTCCCGGCCGTGGAACGGTGGACCAGCTCTACACCCTCGGCAGGGTCCTCGAGGGTGCGTGGGAGTTCGCCCAACCAGTCTACATGTGTTTTGTGGATTTGCAGAAGGCGTTCGACCGAGTCTTGTGGGGGGTGCTTCGGGAGTACGGGGTACCGATCCCCTTGATACGGGCTGTTCGGTCCCTGTAAGACCGGCGTCAAGAGTTTGGTCCGCATTGCCGGCAGTAAGTCTAATTTGTTTCCTGTGAGGGTTGGACTCCGCCAAGGTTTCCCTTTGTCACCGATTCTGTTCATAAATTTTATGGACAGAATTTCTAGGTGTAGCCGAAGCGTTGAGGGGGTCCGGTTTGGTAGCCTCACCATTGCATCTCTGCTTTTTGCAGGTGATGTGGTGCTGTTGGCTTCTTCAAGCCGCAATCTCAGACTCTCACTGGAGCGATTCGCATCCGAGTGTGAAGCGGTTGGGATGAAGATCAGCACCTCCAAATCCGAGGCCAGGGTCCTCAATCGGAAAAGGGTGGCATGCCTTCTCCGGGTCGGGGAGGAGATCCTGCCCCAAGTGGAGGAGTTCAAGCATCCTGGGGTCTTGTTGGATGGAGCGGGAGATCGACAGGCGCATCGGTGCAGCATCTGCAGTGCTGCGGACTTTGTATCGGTCCGTTGTGGTGAAGAAGGAGCTGAGCCGAAAGGCAAAGCTCTCGATTTACCGGTCGATCTACGTTACTACCCTCACCTATGGTCACGAGCTGTGGGTCGTGACCGAAAGAACAAGATCCCGGATACAAGCGGCCGAAATGAGTTTCCTCCGCAGGGTAGCCGGGCTCTCCCTTAGAGATGGACTCAGCGTCGAGCCACTACTCCTCCACGTTGAGAGGAACCAGTTGAGGTGGCTCGGGCATCTGGTTCGGATTACCTCCTGGATGCCTCCCTGGAGAGGTGTTCCAGGCATGTCCTACCGGCGGGAGGCCCCGGGGACGACCCAGGACACGCTGGAGAGACTAAGTCTCTCGGCTGGCCTGGGAACGCCTTGTGATCCTGTCGGAGGAGCTGGTTGAAGTGGCTGGGGAGAGGGAAGTCTGGCCTTCCCTCCTCAAGCTGCTGGCAACGCGCCCCGACCCCGGATAAGCGTCAGAAGATGGATGGATGAAACATTTCAGCACATGGCGGAAAAAATGGTGCCAGCATCCCTAAAATAATTTTTCTGTCACAAGTTTGAATGAATATTATGCAGGATAGACACATACACCAAATTCTCATTCACTTGGGACAAAGTAAATGAAATAAAAATGACTTTTATAAGATTGTTGGCTTCCTATACTGAAGCAAAATATTTCTTTGTCTCATAACTCAGTAATGTGTGTTTGCCTCTACCACTAACACTTCCAATTCCATCACTTAAAACTTCAATTTTCACTTGTGGTGCTCTCCCATATTTTTCATGGTGAAAACCACCAGAGCAAACTAAAGCGCAAAATCTCTTTTTTTATTATTATTTTTTTTAACTTTTTTTTTTTTTTTTAATGGCAGCCCTGACCACTTTTTTACACCCGTTATCAACAGCACATGCAATCTGTTAGAATGTGAATTTGGGATTTTAGTAAATCAGGTCTTGACGTCTGACGTACTTGAGGCATCGTCGTCATTGGTCGACTTCTTTTTGTCCTCCATGTAGCCGTGACTCAGCAGCTTGGACATGCTGACCGGGGCCATTTGCTTACTTTGAGACCTATGCAGACAACAGATAACGTGAAACTTGAGCGAAACCTTCATCCTTGCTCATCTACATCTGTGCTGCTGTGGGATGTACTCACGTTCTCTTGTACTTGTTGTTCACAGACAGCCCCTCCATCATAGTGGCGGTACCATCGGGAGACATCTGCGGAATGAAAAGGTGAGCCGGGCTTATCATGCAATCATTTGGCTGACGTGCATAATGAAGAAAAAAAAATGTCTGCGGTGGACCACGAATGATGAAATGATTGACAACAAATGAACATAAATGGGAAGCACAGCCGGTGATGACACCATGATGATGGAGCAAAGTCAGATTACCAAAAAAACGGCAGGCAAAGGGGGAGGGAGGCGAATAAAAAAACCAAACATGGTGACTCTTTTGATGTCTTCACCTTATCTTTATCATGAGTAACTATATCAGTCTCTCTTTCCCAGGACGAACTGTTATCAGTGCCAAACGGTGCAAGCAAAGGCTGCCTGCCGCCCTTCGCCTGGCTGTTGGGAGACGTTGCTTTGCTGCCGCTGTAAGTACAAAACCACCGTGACATGCGATGAGCCGCACTTTGCATTCTGCGGCTTAGAAATGTCATCAATGTGCCGGACCAGCTTAAATCGCCGGCCGACAAAATGTTAAAAAGGTTTTATCTTTTTATCTTGAGCGAACCGATGCGGAGTGACATACGGACGCATCATACAAGGACATCACTCATACAATTTTTATACTGGGGGGGAAATACCATCCATCCATCTTCCCCAAATTGAGTTGAAGAATGGATTTCCCTGTGCCAAGATGTTTATGTTCACTTACTTGTTAGAGTCGTCACCCGAAAACCAGTTGTTGGTATTGTAGCCTGTCGCGGGTTGGTCATCCACATCGGCGTCATGGCTCAACAGACCTGCGGCACACAAATAATCACATTTCCAAAACATGGCGTCATAGTAAGTAGGAAATCGGAGTCACTGAATTATTATCACCTTTATGCCCCCCTTGCTTTGCCAGCTTGACATATTCCGAGTCGGACTCAAAGATGCCAACCCGTCGTCCGCTGATCCTCTCGACAACTGTGCTCTCGGCAGCATCCTGAGAGAGGCCGGGGATCTGAGACGTTGGTCCAGTCACACCGCTGGCTGCTGCTGCTGCTCCTGGCTTTATGCCTGCAACCAATGGACAATTTCGATTTGATCCCAACTGAACTGTTAGATGACAGTTTTAGACCAGAAAATTCAGTTTTTCATATTATTACCTCCAGGTTTGGTTCTTCGATGGTTGGGTACAACAGCACTCATAGTGAAATAAATCTGAAGGACAAAAGTGTGCCTTTAAAAATTAAATACATTTAGCAATAAATTGATAAAAAAAAATTAAAATAATTATGATAATTAAAATGCAAATCTGTAAGAGTAAAAGTAGTAGTAGAGCAAAAATTATTCCTAGATCTTTAAGTTGATTTCATTTTATAACGCAATACTATACTTTTCAAATACCTGCGACTTAAAATGTTTGGGCATTTTATAAGCAATTACTACGATCAGTTATAATGTAGGCATACAAATAATAGACAGCAGATAAATAACAGAATCAAATTGCACAATGCACACGTGTTTCTTTATATTTTGTAGATAACGCATTAATAATAGTGTTGTAATTAGTATTTGGACTTGTAAAAATGCTCCAATACCGCAAACAATACTAGTAAAACTGTGATTGGCTCATAAAATTTCCTTCTATCACACCCCTGCGACTTGGATAACCATGGCAAGTCTACAGTATAAAGCTATTAAAATACAACACATTATTGTTTCGATTATTTTTATTCTATGATCTACTGGTCCGGCCCACTTGATACCAAATTAGCAGGTAGGACTACTATCTTTTTCACCCCTGCAAGTTTCATATTACGCAATAGTAGAGAAAAAGGCGCCCCCTGTAGGCGGTTTACCAAACCTCCTCACCAAGAAAACGTTCATCAATAAATAAATGAATCAATGAAACTTGTAAAACGTGGCTGGCCAAGGCAAAAATATTAATATTATTATTATTTTCAAGTATTAACATAAAAACGTATACTGTGTACTAACGTGTAATGGCATCATGCTGCTGATATTACTTTCGGCTCATTTAATTTAATTTTGACCTGATAAAATGGTCAACCGTTTCCCCGCAAACTACAATCGAACAAAAACAGTCACCTAATGCTAACAAAGGCACAGTTTAGTAGTAGTAGCTGCAACAAGGCTCAGTTGTAAATACAGCATTATAGTCAGTAGTACGTGTAACAATGCCTTGCTAATGCGTTTAGCCGCCTAGCGAATTGACACAGCAGATAGTCCGTCAGAGCACAAACGACGAAATTAGTCAGTAGTTAAAAAAAATGTATACATATATATATATATATATATATATATTGCATAATCGCTTGCTAAAATGTGCTGTGATGCGGATGCACTGTTTGGAGGGATTTACCGTCTGCTGCTCGTTATCCTGCAAATTTAAGGGACGATCGAATATCGGCAGAAGGTAGCTACTTCCTGTCACTTCAGCATCCACTTCCTTTCAGAGTCAAAGATCGTCGATTAAGGCATAAGGATCTGTTGGTTTTCTTATTCTTTGTTCAGGTTGGCGTTCACACAGATGTATTTGGAATTTGGTCACGAGTGAGAGGCCTTTCACATTGACTGAGACATATCACACCTCCCGACACACACACTGATCATGTGTCCGGAAACGGGTTTTAAAAATTTGTAATGCTGATTTTAAAAAATGGCTTCATTTATTTTCTACATCATTTTTTTACAGTTTTTTTTAGGTATTTTATTTTTTTGTTTTTAAGTTTGTTTCACTGATAAAAGCTCGTACAATTGTAATTTGTAGTTATGTTTAAAAAATAATAATTCCACTTGTTGAATTATTACTATTATTATTATGAATCTAGAACAAATCTAGAAAACTTTATTTGCATCTCAGTACAGTACTAATAATTTTTCTTTTCTTTTTTCTATAACATGTCTTCTTCTATGATTAGCAGCAATATTATCATGAGTCATGACACAGGGTTGTCTTTGCACTAGTCTTTATTTTTTGTAATAAATATGAAGTCACAACAATTAACAGAAACACTATAGTATATATGTGGTTTCTAATTTCAAAGTAGATAATGTATATAAACAGAGTGATTACAATCTAAAACACAACTTGCAACAAAAATGCATTTCTTATTAAAAGGACTACTGTCGGTGCATGCAGAACAAGTGTGAGAAAGCAATAGTGGACACTTAAAATGAAGCAAATATGAGAGTAAAAAAAATGCGGCTTATATTTTTGTTTCACAGCCACTCTGTCAGATGTCTTTGCCACAGTCAGGGCAGAAGACGTCATCATTGAATGTCAAGAAGCCTCGGCCCACCAGGGACACGCCGCACCGTTTGCAGTTGAAGCAGTCGTTGTGCCATTGGCGCTCATTGAACGAGATATACTTGCTGCCCCCGAGACCTGGAACAAAAGCAAATCTCTGATGAGGTTTGAACTCGAGGACACAATCAGGACATCTCCTGATCAGAATAATGTAATAAAGTTGTAATTCGGTACTATGATTTAAAAGGGAAGCATGTGAACTATCCTCACAAGTCAGTTAAACAGCGGCCAAATGGATTGATTAAAAACAGCTTCAATAATAATTTCATGAGAATTAAATATTTCCCAACATTATTATTCAAATGAAAAGGCCTCATTCACCGCTGATTGGGGTGGTGCAGTAAGCACACTTTTTAGCAAACAGGTTGCAGAAGCAGTCGAAGCAGTAGGCTAAATCATCTCGAGAAGTGAAACGTTGGCCAGCGAGTTGCTGCTTGCATCCATTGCAAACAAAGCATTCTTTATGCCAGGGCTGGTCACGGTAGTTAACTCCACCAGTGGTGATGGGCTGAAAGAGAACCACAGACACACACACAATGGACAACATATCTTCTTAATCCATTCAGCTCAACTTTTTCAATGATTCAGACACTGGATATACAGTGGGAACTTGACTTACTAGTTTAATTTGTTTGTTCGTTCATTCGGTCCACCAACCACATTTTTTTGTTAGGTATTTTTAATAAAGAAAAACAGAACAAAGATAATCAAACTGAATAAAAGACAATTTAAGGAACAAGCTGGTTAGTTTCCACTATAAAAATGGACTTCTATTGGTCAAGAACTCGCTCCTTCTTGGATTGTCTCCGGAATCTACCAAGCTAGCTGCTAGCCCCTCCAGCCGCTCTAGGCTAGCAGCAAAACACAGGTGGAAACATCTATCTAGGTTTGACTGACACAAAACACTCTCTACACGACTGTTCAATGTCTAGAACCATCCACCGCTGCGGGTGCGGGCTTTGAGGCGAGCCCCCCACCTAAGTACTATCGCTAGATTGAGTTCGACACCACCACCACGATCACTAACTGTGCTTGGGCACTGAAATACTGCTACAACTACTTCAAAACGTTTTTTTCCCCCGACTAGCTCACTAGTATCACTGATTTGGCTCACAACGCAAAGCAAAATAAATAAATAAATAATAATAATAGAACAACGGCATGGGGGGAAAAAAAGCAGTATATGGAGTCAAGGTATGGCAGTAATTGTCAAATCATGCTGTGGCCTACCTTCTTACAATGGATGCATTGCTGAGCAAATAGCTTCTCGTAGCAGTGCAGACAGTAGTTGTTGGCGTCCTTCTGGATAAAGCTCCTGGTGCCGATGGGCTGCTCGCAGCTTTTGCAAATAAAGCAATTCTCATGCCAACTGATGCCCTTATGCTCCATCTTCTTAGAGCCTTTGAAAAAAATGGTGTGTAACGCGCAATGAGGAATGGCTTCACCCACTCAACCATTCAGTAGAGGACATTCAATAAAAAAAAGCACATACTTCTTTTTTACAACCATATATGCCTTTGCCTAGATGCCAGCTCGACCATTTGGTAGATTAAAGGAACGGTTTGACATTTTTAACACGGTTTGTTATCAGAGAACTCAGATATACACATTAGATGACGATAGAAGTAGCCACTCTAGAAGGGGTCACCAACATGGTGCCTGCGGACACCAGGAAGCCTTCGTAACCCATGGTACTGTTCTAAAAATAGCACACCAGTGAAGGGACATTGTGATTTTCTAGGAAAGTTGTACAAGTGATCGTTTGAAAATGTAAACGCTGACAGAGATTTAGAGAAATAAAGTGCTGCATATTGATATTTATCTGGTTCCTAATTATTGTGAAAAATCACTAACATAATCAGTGTTTTCAAATACTACTACTACTACTGCCAATACTACTACTACTACTAATAATAATAATAGGTGTATTGCATTCACTGGGAAAAAAATGCTTTTTTTTAGACAAAATTTTTGGTAGCTTTTTTGTGTATTTTTTATTTTATTTTCCATTGTATTTAATATTTTTTTATTTTATTAATAATGATGATAATGATGATGAGGACAATAATAATCCATTCAACCATTTCCTGATTAACAACAACAATAATAATAATAACAATAATAATAATAGGTGTATTGCATTCATTCGGATACATTTTTTGGGAGATTTTTGTGTGTATTTTTTTTTTTGTTTTATGGAATAACTTTTTATATGATAATTATGGAGGATAAATGGAGGAAAATGACCCTGCTAGGGAGGCTATGAGTCTGCAATTAGAAGGGAAAAGACCAAGACGTAGGCCAAAGAAGAAATGGAATGAATGTAGATCAGGATTGCTCCATTTCAAAGTGAAGCCATAGGACGCTCAAAATAGGAGTTCTTAAAGAGTAGACGAAGGCAGCCGACCCCACAGAATATATATTTTTTAATATTATTAATAATGATGATAATGATGATGACAATAATAATCCACCCATCCATTTTTTGGAACAACAATAATAATAATAATAATAATAATAATAGTAATAGTAGGTGTATTGCATTCACTCGAAAGTTTTTTTTCGGCCACATGTTTGGGGAGATTTTTTTATGTATTATTTTTTTTTAATTTTCCATTTTATGGAATATTTTTTTCAATATTATTAATAATGATGAAAAGGATGATTTAGATGACAATAATAATCCACCCATCCATTTTCTGAACAATAATAATAATCATAATAATAATAATAACAGGCGTATAGCATTCACTGGAAAGAAAACAGCTTTTTTTGGACACATTATGTGGGAGATTTTTTAATGTTTTTTTTCTATTTTATTGAATATTTTTTTATATTATTAATAATGATTATGATGATTTTGATGGAAATAATAATCCATCCATTTTCTGAATAATAATAATAATAATAATAATAAATACAGAAGTGTAAGTAGTGTAAGTGTACTTTTTTTTCATTTTTGGGAGCTTTGTATGTTTGTATAATTTTTTTTTTATTTTTCAGTTTTTTTGGAATAACTTTTTATATGATCATTATGGACCCCGCAGTCTATAGTGGGAATAGGCGTGGGAAAAGAAGAAGATGCTTTTTTAATCAAGTGGCATCTCAACCATATGATACTGATTTTTGTTAAGACTAAGAATAGGAAAATATAAAATACAAACTTATTTTTTGGTATTGTTTGTATGTATGTAGGTTTTTGCTCTCACCTGGAATTATCATCCTCAGGCATTCGTGGCACTTTGCTGAGAACTCGTTGCCGTAGCATGTCGAGCACATCAGCATGTCATCTCTGGTAGCAAAAGCCTGATCCACCAGAGATTGGCTGCACCTGACGCAGAGGAAACATTCACCATGCCAGTGGAGGCCCTTGAATGCCACATCCTGAGAAAGGGGCGAAAGGCAAGCCGTTGGTTCTGAGGTCATCGGCGGGCATCGAGTGTACGCGGCGAAAACCTTACCTTGCTTGTGCAGCCAATAAGCTGGCTGCACGCCACGCAGTTGGCGCACCACAATGTCTCGTAGCATTTTACGCAGTGTGGCATTTCTGCCTTCAGGATGAATTTTTGCCCAAAAAGGGACTCTTTGCACTCGCTACAGTTGCGAGGTTCAGTCATCTACATCAAAAATGTTAGTTACACATGATTAAAAGTGAAGTTAAGCAGTATTTTGATGCTTAGCCAAACGGGAAATGTGACAATTAAGGAATAGTAAAAACATTTTTTTTTTTAATCTACAACTCTATATCTACTATATTAATCATTTGATGGAAAATGTATACAATTAATTTCTGTACATTCATACAAACTGTTTGGCAAAGACTGAAAACTGATTAAGTATGGCTGCTTTTGCTGGTTGTCCCTTTTTGCCAGAATATGAGATCTTTAAACTCATCTGGCCTAATTAATATTTAGGGTTGTTCTTTTTCTCTCCAACCCACTGATGGACTCTATTCTGTGCCCATCCCTTCCTCTAGTGCAAAGCAAAGCAGTGAAAAGTCAAGAAGAGGTCCTACCTTTTGGCAGCTGCAGTTGGAGTCAAAGCTTTCTTCCAGACTAAGAACAGAGTTATGAGTGATCCTTTGCTTTATAAGAGCGAAGGGGCTCAGCCAGTGGTTGACAAACATATTTTAATTCAAGTCAAGTGCTTTGTCAGAAGAACAAGTGTTTGGGCGAATACTCAGAATAATTGTACTCACATTTTTTGTAGAATTGGACCTAATCATATAATGGTACCAAGAATTCTTTTGATAGGTGGCATATTATTATTATTATTACGTTTGTCACGAGCAGTCATTCCCCCTGCCATTTTTGGACAACCGCCAAAATGTCCTCCCTTTTGAAACCCAGGCACCAAAGTAGATACTACTTGTTTGCAAAATAGTAAAAAAAAATAGGGTTGATTGTCTGATATGCAAGTGTGCAGTTATTGCGTGTGTGTGTAATACGTGTTGCAAACTGCTTTGTATTTACTGCTCCCATAAGAGAGACAGAGCTTTCATGTGTTTACATATACATTTGTATCATTTTTATCGTCAACCTGGCTAATGCACGGACCTTAGCTGGATACATTTGGGATTCTTTTATAAAAAGACAACAGTAAAAATAGAAAAGGCACTCTTATAAAACGAAAAAGGAAAAAAAATAGCCCTGTTACTGCATACAATATTATGTTATTTTCTTTCTCAACAGCTGAGTCATACTTATTTGACCTCCTAATTCTTTGCGTCTACAGCTCTGGGAAGAAAAAGAAGAAAAAAGACCAATAAAAACTTTGCACCTTTTTTCGTATTTTGACCATTTTTCATTTTCTGCAAATAAAAGCTTGGAATGACAGTATTTGAAATTTGGGAGTTATGTTTTCAGTAGTTTATAGAATGAAATGAAATTTGTCAATCTACTCAAACATATACACTACCTATAAATAGCAAAATTAGAGAGACTAATAGTTTTGCAGTGGTCTCTTATTTTTTTCCCCAGAACTGAAGTTTACATTTAAATCTTCTTAGAACCGCATGAAACTGTTGTTTCACATATTTGATTATCTTGTTTAGCACCATATAATCTACTTGCAATGTAAAAAAACAAAAAAAAAAACATGTATTTGCATGGAAACAATAACATTTATAGTCCCAAGCATGTTTCTTGCCATGCCCGTGTGCGTTTATCTCCTGCCGTGGCCGATATAGCTGTTCTCCATGCACAGAACTATGTAGGAGCTGGAACAGCTGCTGGAAGTCTGCTGCAGCAGACTGCCGCTCTGCAGCCGAGACGCCTTGCCAGTTAGCACGTGGCTGCTCATGCGCCACGACTCGCAGAAACCGTCAACCTGCCGCTGGCCGCTGGTGACGGAGCCGTGCCACATCATCTTCTCGGGCCTGAGACAAACAGATAAGACAAAGTCGAGTTGGTCCATGAAGAAATAGGTTGATAAGATGGAATGTTAGCAAACATTTGTGTCAGGTCCGTGGATGGTGTAATTCAGGCCCAACTAGACCTGGGCTGATATTAGAATCTGACGGTAGGATAACCAGGGGCAAAAATATCGCAGTATCATGTTATTAAAATTACAGCTCTAAAGCTACCTTTTTAAAAATATTTTGAACCTATAGACCATTTAGTACAGAATAAACATACTGTATTATGTTGCATTTAAATAATAATTAATTAAATAAATAAATAAATAAATACAATCATTCTTCTTCGCTTTAAATTCTTCTTAGTAAGTCACAGTGTCCCATCACTGTTAAGCAATTTTTTATAACAGACTCTGGGGCTACTCATGTTGGCCTAGGGGCTAACTAGTATCCAATGGTACTTTTTTTTTTGTGTGGACAGTGCATATTAATCAGAGAAAAAAGGAGAAAAGGCGTCTTTTTGGAGTATTGTTTGGCTCCCTCCCTCCTCTGTTACTCGCTAAGAAGGAGAAAAAAAAAAGTTAATTGAAGCCAATTCATTTATTTACTCTCAGCCATTTTCACTAAAACAATCCCCTTCACTCCCGGCTGTTTTACTGGATTTGGACTGATTTTGCAAGGCCCACAAAATATTGTGTTCTATTGCTATAAAAACATGAAACCTATCAAAAGAAAGATTAAAGTCTCTTTCATTAGGAAAAAAAGTACATTTCTATCCGTTTCTGTTTCACATCAATTAACATTAGAATATAGCTAAATTTCATCATTATTCACAAATCTATTTAGAACTGTGGGGGAAATCAGCTTGTTTTCAACATGGCCCTGGTTGATCTCTTATACTCTGCTGCCAACTGCTGGCCGTTTGTGTAATAACTACCATTTCTTCAACCGTTCTTTGCTGCATCAAAGCCTTCTTGTATGCTCTAGCACAGAGGTGGGCAATCTCAGTCCTCGGGGGCCGGAGTCCTGCAGGTTTTGGAGGTTTCTCACTTCCAACACAAGCTGATTCCAATCAACAGGATCGTTATCAGGCTTATGCAGAGCTTGCTGATGAGCTGATCATATATCAGCTGTGTTGGAGAAGGGCAACATGCAAAACCTGCAGGATTCCAGCCCTAGATGCCCACCTCTGCTCTAGCATTTAAAAACAAAAAACAAAAAAAGAAAACGTATAAGTACGTCTTTGGGACACTTAAACATTTACAATATAACATATTTATAAGTTTTTGGGAGCAAATGAGTTTGTGGCTCTTTGATCCAACTCGCCAACTGTATGTAAAGGCTTAGGTACACCAATCCAACGTCGGGAGTCGGACAGCGTTGGCCAGTGTATAAATTACGTCGTAATGTCGAATCGAGTTGGAATACGTCGGGGGCGTTTACAGCAAATTTGACATGTATCGGCGTCGGGGCATTTGAGCACTGTGATTGGCTGTTAGTTAGTGAATCAGCGCACGGGACAAGAAGAGAATTGTAACGAACTAAGTGTGTTCCAGCGTTGCCATTCCTGTTTAACAATCTTATGTCCGACTGTTAGTAAACGCAACACAGGTCTCGCGGGAGGGGAGGGACGTTACGTGCGGATTGGTTGCGTGTGTTCGTGGCTTTTTCTGCTAGCCCCTCGTGAGTTGTATATTTTCCTGGCGTCGGCTACGGCCACCAGTAGCGTTTGTTAAGATCAATAAAAGGGTGACATCCAAAACCAATGTTTGTTGGTGCCGTTCTTGCAAGACGTCACAGTATGAAAGCCCAACTATGGCACGACAAGGGGACGCGACTGGATATACTTTAGGTAGGATTTACTTTTATACTTGAGAAGTATAGCAACTTTTTGTAATTGGTAAAAGTAACCGATATGAATTGTTTACGCTTTTATATTCCGACCCCGTAAAGAGGTTTACTACACTTCAGCTGTCTTGTGACTGACCAGGACAAGCGGAATTGGACACGGACGGCTGATTAATTGTCAGTAATCCTTATTTATGATCAAGAAAATGTGAAAGTGTTAAATTGCAATACATACCATGTGTTGTCACGGAGAACATCTTTACCGTCAAACGAGTAGATAGGGACATTCTCCTTGATAGTGCCACCATTAAAAATTGCGTCCCAGTTGTCAAACAAAACCTCATCCTGATGAGACAAAACATTTTTTTGGGGGAAGTCAACTTTTAACGTTTAAAAAGCACAGGTATGTTAATGATTGATACACACTGAAACATACAAAGCAGCTCATCAGTAGACATTGAATATTCATAACTTTTTTGTATTTGATGTACCTTCAGGTTGACTATCGACATTTGGTCTCTGTCAGCTTTGCGGACAATGCTGTGGAGATCTTGGAGTTTTGAGGACAAGAAGGCCCGGAATGTTCCCTTCATTCCGATGCTCTGAGCTTGGGTGAAGCACAGGAAGTCGGCACCCCGGATGCCCCGCATAGATCCAGTCTGGGGCTGGTTCAAGGCGATAAGATGGAGCTGGAGGAACCCCACAACATGTTTACTCTCCAATACGATAAGAGCAGATGCAAGTGGCAGCTAACGAACCACGTGTACTCTCACCGATGGACCTGATGTGTGATGGTGGACCGGATTCTGGGCCACAGGCGGTGGGGGCCTTCGCTGAGGGGTCACAGCGTAGTGAGGCGGGTGTTCATGGGCTGGATGGACTGCATAGCGGCCATCTTGGTTATGCACCCGGTCTGTGTAACTGGGGTATCTGGGGTCTGCCGGGGATGGGTATCGGGGATCTGGCTGAGCTGTATGTCGAGTGTCAGGGTGGTGTCTACCATCAGGAAGGTTTTGGTCTCTGCCGTCGAGGTTTGTTTGGTAAGGAGGGTACAGCTGGCCAGATTGATGGGGGTCAACTTGGTCTGGCCTCTCCGCTTGCCTGTGGGAGTCGTTGGAGTGGCTGTGCGGGGGGTACGGAACGACTGGTGGGGGCTCCACAGCTGCAACCTCATTAGCCTGAAAGCAGTGTTCGTTGTATATTGAAAAAACATTTCATAATGTTTGTAAAGCGTAGGCGCCAGGGTACTTCTGGGTGGCAGAATGAGATGGACTAACGCTAACTTAAACTGAAAATGATGACAAAAATGTGTTGTGTTTGAACTTGCATCATACAATTTACACTGTAGTTGTAGGGGTGTCCCCCCCCCCCTAAAATTATAGATTAATCCAGCGGAAACTGTGGGTGGAGAGGATAAATGAAGCAGATATTGTATAAATGGCATTGAGAAGACCACAAGGAGAACAAAACATTGGGTTCGTGAAGGATATTTTCTTACAGGTTTGTATAAGAGGTTTGATTGGTTGGCGTGTCTTTGAGTCATTTATGAAACCATAACGGTTAGCCTACGTCTCTCGGCTGGCCTGGGAACGCCTTGGGATCCCGTCGGAGGAGCAGGCTGAAGTGGCTGGGGAGAGGGAAGTCTGGGCTTCCCTGCTGAAGCTGCTGCCCCCGCGACCCGACCCCGGATAAGCGGTAGATGATGGATGGATGGCATAACGGTTAGCCAACTGGCTAATGTCAGCTCTACAGTACGCTATCCATTTCAGCATTAAAAGAGCATGCCTCACCTTTTAAAATGTAAATTACTGCCAGCGTTCCGTTCACTTCACACATCTAAACAACGGCTGTAGAAAAGACTACTAAATACATCATTTAAAGCTACCGAACGCAGAAAATTTAATTTCGAATCGCTACTGCCACCTGTTGAAGAAAAATTAAACTGCACACACCCTTCGTCACAACTTGAATTCAGTCTGAAAACTATTGGCCACACAAGTACCCATTGTGAACAGCTAAGGTGTTTATCTACTAATTAGAAGATGTTTCAGTCATAAATGGTCAAATAAAAAGGCTATTGTAAAAATATTTTGGGCCAAATTGTTACAGAGAGCAGCTTTAAGCCACTTAAATGGTAAAATGGGAAATTGAGGAAAAAACATGCAGGACACTCACATTCTCGCTTGGTAATGGAATATAGCCCCCAAGCTGAAAAAGGTTAAAGGTAACAAGTTCACCAAAAATGCTGCATTTATGGTTCTTTTTAAAGAGAAGAGCTCCATCCTTACCTGAACTTGACGAACGCCGTCTCTGACGCGTAGGTAAAGATCCGTCCGGTCTAAGACGTAAACCAGAGAGCCCTCAGGTTGTCTTCGAGCAGTGGCTGTCATGACGTCATAGGACTGTAAAACTGTCACCTGCATGTCCAAAAAGAAAAACATTCATCGTGGTGTTGACCTGAGACCTAATGTGGGCACGGAAGTTAAGCGCAGTGCGACCAACATGTTTTTCCCAATCCGCACTTGTGTGTCATCAATATGATAAAAGGTGGCAAACCAAATACTGGGCATTCTCGCATTATGCTACAGCTGGACACAACAACCTTACTTTCACAAACAATCACAGAGCTGAGCCAAGAGGCTTTCTTGAGTATCTTTTTTTTTGTTAATTCGGTAATTTTACCGATTTGACATGTCATCATCATTGCTCTCTCTCTCTCTTTTTAAAATTTTTATTTTATTAAAAAAAAAAATATATATATATATTTTGTATGTGGGTGAGTATGTGTATGTGCGTGCGTGTATTCATTAGTTCACCTAAAACCTATTTAAAAAATCCCATACTGTTCACCTAAACCGAACACTTCCAGCCAGAGTCGTGAGGCCGTCAGGAGACCCGAGGAAGGATCAAAAAAAAGAAAGGAAAGTGAAATCCAGCACCGACCAGACACCACCCACCACCCACCGGGCCACCAACCAGAGTCCTTCACCAACCCCAGAAACATCTAAATTCCAACAAATCTTGAGTTCCTTTTCTGATTTTCTCACCCCAGAGGAATGTCCAGGTGTTCCAGGTGTTCCGGGTGGCCCAGGTGGTCCAGGAATACTGATAGCTGTTTTTCAAGAGGGAAATGACCCAATTATCTATAAAGTCGTGTCCTGAAAGGAACAAGTTAACTCTTTGACTGCCAGACGTTTTCAGAAAAGGGATGCCGTGGGTGCCAGCCGATTTAAGCATTTTTGACTGATATTTCAAGGTCCACAGAAAATTATGTGTTTGGACTATGGAAACACACATACTACCAAATGAAAGATTGGACTCTCGTCTTTCATCAGAAAAAAAAGTTTGTTTCTACCTTATTCCGTTTTTCAGTAATCAACAATAGAAAATGGTTAGTTTCACCTCTGTTTTGAAAAAAACGTATTTTAACGTCTTTGGCACTCCTCCATAGGATTTTACTAAACGTTATTTAACGTTTTTGGCAGTCAAAGAGATAATAAAGTATAGTGTTTTTTGTTAGCAAACTTACTATGTGTGCCCCTCTGAGGTCCAGGGAAGGAGGGGACACCAGGGGGTCCAGGTGGCCCTGGTGATCCAGGGCGGCCATCGTAGCCTCTTCCTGGTGGACCGGGTGGCCCTTGGGGACCAGGTGGGCCGGGAATGGAGTCACCTCTGGGACCCTGGAGGGATACTTTTTTTTTTACATATTTAAAGTGGTAAAATGGATGTTAAGTCTCCAAACCCTTTTAAAGTTACTTTTTGTTCCATGGAAATGATCAAGATGAAACATTTCAGAACTGCTATGTGGTATAAAAATGAGCTGTACAATTATAGTAGAGTTTAATTTGGGATAAATAAGAAGACACTGATTTAGTTGTCTAACTGTTAAAGTAATGAGTGTTCCTTTTGAAAGTACCTCTTGATTTGATTTTAGCATGTCAAGAAATCCATATGTTGTGTTCATCAGATTTACTTGGCTATGCGATGTAAAGAGTGCACTACTGATTGCTCTATTCTCAAAAATAGTTTTGTCTTATTGTATTTGAGAGCTTTGTTCCAAATTAAGACCAAATGAAAACAGTAATATGATCTCACTGGAGGTCCAGGGACTCCCGGCGTGCCGACTCCGCTTCCTGCATATCGCGGGTCATAATATCCACCACCCGGTTCTCCTTTCTCTCCTTTCGAACCCGAATTTCCTGGCTCACCCTTCAAATCATTCTAGGTACAGAATCATGGTTATTAAATGTCCAGAGTTGACGTTGTCCGTCATATCTGTTTTTTTTGTTGCCGCACAATCAACGGAGAAGGCTTACCTTAAAGGCGTAAATGTCAAAGTCTGACCCGACACCTGAATAACAACAAGCAAGATGTTCATCTTACATTTGGTTTAAAACACAATGTTTAGTGCAAGCTGTGTTACCTGGTAGGCCGGGGAATCCTGGTGTCCCAGGGTCACCCTTCTCTCCTTTAGTATCTACAACAAAAGAATGCTGAGTATAAATTGGGATAGACAACAACTTTTTTTTTTTTCTGGAGAGCTCAGTATTGTTCATTCGGTAATTTTACCGATTTGACATGTCATCATCAATGCTCTCCTTTTTAATTTAATTTTTTTTATTATTATTATTTTTTTGTATGTGGGTGAGTATTTGTGTACGTGCCTGTGTGCGTGTATGTGTATGTGCCTGTGTGCGTGTGTGCGTGCGTATTTATTAGTTCACCTAAAACCTATTAAAAAATCCCATACCGTTCACCTAAACCGAACACTTCCAGCCAGAGTCGTGAGGCCGTCAGGAGACCCGAGGAAGGATAGACAACAACTTGATGTGTCGTGCACTCACCTTGATAATGCCTGGAATAGTCCTCGTATCCCTAAAATGAAAAAGGGACAGACAGCATTTAGAGGGATCCAAATGTTTTCATTCGCATATCACTCTATTTAATGAAAATAAGACTACTGCAGACGACTTTGGGGGTCTTGAAGAATACTCCTACTTCAGCATTTACATCTTAACTCACTCTGGTTGGTGGTCCAGGAGGTCCAGGTGGGCCCGGTGGACCTGGGGGTCCCTGAATGAAAATGTGGTGCGGTTACTTTAGATGACAAAGTTCCAGTTCTCACGGTTCACTTTGTGAGCATATACTCACATAGTATGTGGCTCCAGACCCGCCACCACCCGACTCTCCTTTTTGTCCCTGAATGCCGTTTAGTCCCGGTCGACCCTAAACCAAAATACATTCCACATTTTTGTAAAAATGTCTTTACTCACTGAATATTTCATAATAATATCAAATCTTTCTTTTCATGAGACGTGCCATTTTGAATTTCTAGTGTCCAGTATGAGCGAGTGTGAGAGCGTCAATGCCAAATTTAACAAACCTGCGTCTCCATTCCCACCTGAGAACTTGTAATGAGTCCCATGACACACGGAAGGGAAACTACTAATTGGGCCCAATTTGGCTATTTTTAAGTTAGGGGTGTTTAGACATTAATAGCTTTGTGTTATTATTTTGAGAGGACAGCAAATAAATAGATATAATAAAATATTTACAAGAATGAGAAGAGTGTGCTCACTTTTGTTAAATACTGGATGTTGATGATGATGATGAAAAAAAAAAACATTTAAAAAAGTAGAATAACTACTCACTGGTCTACCTGGAAGTCCATATTCTCCTTTTTGACCTGGAGGGCCATAAGAGCCCTGCAGAGAGAGAAAAAAATGATACAGGTTTATGCAAAAACCATTAGGTAATAACATTGTGTACACTGTACAGAGAGCATGTATATATACAGTACATACTGGAGGTCCAACTGGGCCCGGGGGTCCTATATCTCCCTGTGGACAGAACACAGAGTGATATTTACATAACGTAGCCCCCTATGAATGCACTGGTATTGAATGTAAAAGAAGAACACGTGATGTCATAGTTACTGGTTTCCCTGTCAGCCCCCCCAGGTATAGAGGTCGCCCATCTGGACCCATGATGACACCAGGCTCTCCTTTTTCACCCTGAACAAATCATATGCATTTATTGTATATGCAATACGTACAGTACACACTACTCACAAAAAGTTAGAGATAATGGAGTTTTTAGGGGAAATTTCAAGATTAGTCTAAATTGCAATATAACTTTTACAGGTGAATTTCATTTGCTTTCTGTAAACTTTTGAATGCACATGCAATGAATGAGTCATTGTTTGAGGACTCCAAAATTCTCTAACAAGGAGCTGAACACCAAAATTAGCAAAAGGTTTTTCATCCAAGAATGGACCAATACATTTCCTGGAGTCATTAGCATTGGAATTTAAACTGTCCTCTTCATCATGCTCTTCACATATTAACATCATGAGACCAAAACAACGGATCAACAGAACAAGGCTTTAACTCATTCACTGCCATAAATTCATCAAAAAAAAAAAAAGATCCTTAAAAAATTTGGGGCAAGAGGTGATTTTTTTTAAAATTGTAATTAATTGCATTACTTCACTAGTTAACTCACGATTAAACACAAATTTTATATCGGTTCTAAATGTACAATAATAAAATTCTAGGTTTTCATACTCTTGTTAACAAAAGTGGGGCTTTTTTAAAAAATAGAAATAGTTTAAATGAAATTTTGACGTTTATAGCCGTCAATGGTAGTGAATGAACAAAAAAAAGATACAAAATTCGGGGGGACGTCAGGCGATTAAAGTTTTTAATCGTAATTAATCGCATGACTTCACTAGTTAACTCGCGATTAATCACAAATTTCATATCTGTTCTAAATGTACGGCAAAAAAAATCTAGGTTTTCATACTCTTGTTAACAAAAGTGCTTTTTTTTTAACTAATATTAATAGTTCAAATGAATTTTTGATGTTTATAGCCGTCAATGGCAGTGAATGTTAAACAGGAAGTGACCACTGAGCTCAGAGTGTCATGGAGTGTCATCAGCAGGTTGCAACTGGGAGACTAAAAAAAAAGTCACGGAAAAGTAAACAAGTGGACGTCCTTGGAAATTTTCATCAATCAAACACCTGTTGTGATTTTGATTTTCAGCTTCATGTTAGACAACAGCGGGTTGTGCAAACAGTACTGAAAGTTTACAGAAGCTCAAACTCAGTTCATCTTTAAAGGATATCGTGCATTTTACGTTCATCCTGAAATTGTATCCGAAAGCGCAATGCTATATCTCGAACCTTTTAATTGAGGGTGGATTACCTTACCTTAGGGGCAAACCCTGGAAGACCACCGTCACCTTTTTCCCCCTTCGGTCCCATAGGCCCCTAAAATAAATTCAAACATGACATATGGACTCATCTCTGTTTTCTTACGTCTGACAAATGATCCTATAATTGCAGGATGACTCACAGGAAATCCTGCTTGACCCGGGATTCCTGTTCCCGTCTGACAGAAAGACAGAAAAAATAGGCGTCAACGCATTTTGACTTTGTAATATTGTTTGGTGGACAACAGCTGCATGCACTCACCTGCAACCCTTCACTCCAATCACGGTTGTCATACTACAGCAAGACATAGTTGGGTTAGTGAGTATGAAGGTGAACATACGACAAGACAAGTGTGGTGGTTAGTGAGGTGGGGGTTAGCCGGTCCCGGAGGGTTAATGATGAGCTCTGACTCACATCACCAGTCGGATAAATGATTCGCCCTGGTGGTCCCGGAGGCCCCGGAGGTCCAGGTTGGCTTCCGTCACGTCCTGGCAGACCCTGTGATGTGAACCAACATGCGGTACATTTTAGTTTTGAATCTCTTGCCAAGTATATCTTTGTTGACTTACTTGTTCCCCCTTCTCTCCTCTATCGCCCCTCAGTCCCTGAATGAAACACCGTAATTTGTTTTGATTAGGTATGTTTTTGCTCATGTCTATTGTCTACTAAAGCAGCTGCACAAAAAAAAAAGGTCATTATTCTGCCAGCTTACCAGGTTTCCGGGAAAGCCATCCAGACCTTGAATTCCAGGTGGACCTCTTGGTCCTTCGGCGCCTTTGTCACCATTGGTTCCAGGTAAACCTGGTCTGCCCTAAAAATCCAGACAATTGAACTCGGAATTGTACGAAATCTATAAAACAGCCTTATAATTGAGTTGAGGGAGAAAAGAGTTGGCAAAACGGCTTACCGGCAGACCTGGAATTCCTGGAGGACCCTGGGAAACGCGACACAATCAACATTTAATGATGGTGTTTTTGGGTGAGGCGACTGGAAGCGGAGTCATGATACAATACCTCAGGTCCTGGTGGGCCATTGATTCCTCGTGCGCCACCATTTGTCTCAAAACCCTCCCGGTCAACCTATAGATGAATTACCTTTTTGAGTGCACTCCAAAATGTACTAGCCACTTTTTATTTGTGCCAGTTAACTCATTTGCTCCCAGAAATGTATAAATACGTTGTATTTTAAATATTACCATGATCCCAAAGACATATTTATACGTTTTTTTAAATAGATTTTTTTTATGCTAGAGCATACAGAAGGCTTTGATGCAGCCATTGAACTGAAGAGAATGCATGAAGCAATGGTAGTTATTACAAAAACGGCCAGCAGGTGGCAGCAGAGTATAAGAAATCAACCAGGGCAATGTTGCAACAATCTGTTTCCGCCACTGTTTTAAATAGATTTGTGAATAATAATGAAACTTAGCTTTATTCTAATGCTAATTGCTGCAAAACGGAAGCAGATAGAAATATACTTTTTTTTCCTGATGAAAGAACAGACTCAATGATTTTATAGCAATAGAACACAAAACTTGCAAAATCAGTCAAAATCCAGTAAAATAGTCGGGAGCGAAGGGGGTTGCTTCAGTGAAAATGGCTGGGAGTGAATGAGTTAATAGTGGTGCACCTTATTCTCGGACTGATGCCAGGTGAATGTAATTAATAGAAAAAACGATTGATGACAAAGTGAGAATATTGACCCTACAATACTCACAGAGCCAAAGGGGTATGGCGGTCCAGGTGGCCCTGGTCGTCCAGGTGGGCCCATGGGACCTGGAAGCCCTGCTAGCCCAGTCTGTCCTGGCGTTCCCGGCATTCCCGGGTCACCGCGAGAACCCTGGAGTAAACAAGCATTACTTACATCCTGTTAATCACAAAGATGTTTAGGCAAATGTGGCTTTTGCAGGACATTTTGGGATGAGCTATAATGTTTGCAAGTGAACTTAATTTGACTTCTAATCTTTTGAATGCACATGTCCAACTGTTCAGTGTTTCATTACTTTTTGCACAACTTTTTATTCCATACAACAAAATTCACAACAACTGTTTGATCCATTAATCAATCAATACATTTACAAGGACGCCCACTTTGCCTTTCTTCTACTCTTCCAGTATGTCAGTATTTCTGTTGCAACCTGCTGATGACGCTGAGACATTCAAAGCTCAGTGGTCACTTGTGCCTAAGATGAACTCAATAAGGAAGTGGACTGTTCATTTATTTATGGATCAAACACCTGTTTTGAATTTTATTTATGTTCTGTTAGAGAGCAAGATGTGCAAAAATGTGCATTCAATTGCTTAGAGAAGGTCAAATTAAATTCACCTGATAAAGTTTTTAATTCATTATGGGTTCATCCTAAAATGTTACCAATAATCCTTTATTCATCCCGAGATGGCATTACTGAGATGAGAAAAACAGTAAATCACCAGAGAGACCCCTAGTACCTGCAAAGGATGACTCTCCCAAAAAGGAATACCTTTATTGGTAGTTTACTATTATTTCATTAAAACATGAAAATACTGCACATTTACATAACCCACCTTCTCTCCAGCTCCTCCATGTGAGTTAAAATCACCACAGTCACCCTATGGAGAACATTTGGAATATGTATGTTCAGATTACACGACTGAAACTGACCACATGTGTGTCATTTTAATCTAACCTTCTCTCCTCTGGGCCCAGATTGACCTGGGAGACCACGAAGCCCAGGAGAACCCTAAAACGGCACATGGGATTAAACAGCTGGAAAAAGTAGAGCTCAACACATCTGCCATGATATCCTAAATTCATTCTGGGTTAAATCACAGGTAGATACACACAGGTAGACCCGGAGCTCCGTGCCTTCCAGGTGGTCCAGGAGGTCCAAAGGCAACTGGACCATTGGATCCAAATGCAACTGATGTACCAGGGACCCCAGGTGGGCCGGGAGGGCCCGGTGGGCCTTGTGGCCCAACAAGACCCTGAATAAAAAACAAGATGATCAAAAGAACAGGATTTTAGTTGTGCAAGCATGTTACAAACTGGCTAGTGCAGGTGTCAGCAACCTTTCCTGTCAAAAGAGCCATTTTAGGCCAGATAAATAAAAAATCTGTCTGGAGATCGCAAAACATAATAATAAAAATTTATATAGCGCTTTTCTATTTACTCAAAGACGCTCCACAGTGATGGCATTATTCGTGCGCTCACACATTCACACTGTGGTGGCGGTAAGCTACTTAAGTAGCCACAGCTGCCCTGGGGCAGGCTGACCGAAGGGTGGCTGCCAGTGTGCGCCTACGGCCCCTCCGACCACCACCAAACATTCGCACCTTCCAAACACCAGTGTGAGGAGCACTGGAGGCAATGTGTGGTGTGAAGTGCCTTGCCGCTACACCCTGAGCCACGGCCACCACAAAGCATTTGAACATTGTGATGAATGAAACAGTGTGTTAGTATTAGTTAGTCTAATGTACTGAGGGTTCAAGAGCTAACTAAAGCTTCACTATAACAGAAAAATATGCAGCATCCAATGCATTTTCTTCTACCTTCTGTTTTTGGATTTTTTTTCATTATTTCATACTTCATTTTTCGTACATTTTTAGATTTTTCTCCTTTTTCTGTCAAATTCTAACTTTTGGGGCAATTTTATGGACATGTGGTAATTTTCTGCCTCTCTTTTTTCCTTTTTTGTACATTTTAGTGTACTATAGATGTTTTAATTGTTCAGCACCTTGAGTTGCATTTTAATGTATGAAAGGTGATATATAAATACATTTTTATTTTATTTCATTTTATGGCAATTTTTTTACAGCCCTTTTTGTTATCAATTTTGTGGACATATGGTAATTTGGGGGATTTCTTTTTTTTGGGACATTTTTATGGTTACTTTTTAAACATTTTGTTTTCAGTCTTTTTTAAAATAAATTTTCAGACTTTTTTGGGGGCAATTTTGTTGACATTTTATGGTAATTTTCGTGATTTCTTCTTTTGTTTTTGGACATTTTATGTATTTTTAAAATATTTTATTTTTTGCTTTAAAAAAAGAAAACAAATTTCTGACTTCTTTGTGGCATTTTTCGTGTACATTTTATGGTAATTTTCGAGATTTCTTCTTTTGTTTTTGGACATTTTATAGTTAATTTTTGAATGTTTTTGTTTCTACCTTTTCTACTAAATTCTCTGAGTTTTTGGCAATTTTATGGACATTTTACGGTAATTTTCTGCTTTTCTTCTTCCGTATTGGACATTTTATGTATTTTTAGAATATTTTATTATTTTTAATATATTTTTAGGTATTTTTTTAAAATCTATTTCCTCTATCATCTGTCTCTTTTTCTGACATTTTTTGAATATTTAATTATTATTATTTTTTTAATCATTAATTCATTTAAAGAATATTTAATCTAAAAAATACAAATAGATATGTTTAAAAAATAATTTCTACTATTTTTTATTTTTTTTAGAGATTTACAATGTGCCACAGGAGAGGGACTAAAGAGCAACATGGGTTAGTGTTCTTTGCCCTGAGTTTGACAATGACTGTGCATACCCGGATCTTCTCCCATTCTGGAAATCCTGAGCCCTCCATGTCTACAAATGTCTGTGGAAGAACACAATCAAATAAAGCAAAGTTGTTGTGATGGTGAAATGTGTCTATGAGAAATTGTAATACCGGATGATTTCCCGTCCCTGGTCCAGGAGGCCCTGGAAGTCCTGGAGGACCCCTGGGTCCAGGTTGTCCTTCGCCCCCGTCACCCTGAGGTTCCGAGGTCAAAAAGTCAATGTTGTGTGATAAAATAAAAGTTTAACTATAATTCAAAGGTAACGAAACCTTTTCCCCTTTAGCACCAGAATTTCCAGGTGTTCCTGGGAAACCCTGCGGTCCTGGAGGACCCTGAAAACAGACACATGAAACACAATTACATTTACTCTGCCAATGTATTTGTGCAGAAATACTGTCCTCACTTACAGTTTTTCCATCCTCTCCCGGGTCCCCCTGGAACATCATTTACAATCAGTGAGTTGCTTTATGTATTTATGAAGTAATGAACACTGAAATGAATCAGATTTCTGAAATTCTCTCACAGGCTCCCCATCAGCTCCCGATGGACCAGGCAATCCATCTCGGCCCGGAGATCCAGGGGGTCCGGCCGCATGCTGCATTAAAGACCCATCCCCAATATGGACTACCTCGGCTGCAGCTCCAGGGGGACCAGGGGGCCCCTGCGCACCACTCGCTCCTTTACTTCCAAAGGCTGTACTACCCTGTTGATGAGGATTATATTTATATGTGTTATGTCACTTTTCTTCTTCTGAATGTGGGAACATAATGCAAAATTCACAGACCTTATCTCCCTTTTCTCCCTAAAAAGACACAGAGTTTGATTTGGTTATAATAATGGAAATGTGCATATGATAATAAATGTGCATATTGTGACATTCCACCTTCTGTCCGCCACTTCCAGCTTGTGAGGAAAAGCCAGGGTCTCCCTTCGGCCCTACATGGCCTGCGTCCCCTCGGATGCCTTTCTCTCCTCTGTCACCTTTCTCTCCTTTAGCACCAGTTGAACCTGAAATTAGAGTGACAGTGGGCAATATTATGCATACATATTATTAGGAATATTTGATACCACTTTTTTCAGAACGACACCAGTGCGTGTATCCACCCATACCTGTATCGGAACTCGTCTATCTCTACATGTCATGCATATCGACAGCCTCAGCTACTGTACCTATTAGGGTGTGTCATTATAAATTATTGTCAATATTATATTATCAGCTTTGCTAAAACTACCAAAGCAATTAGACTTTCTTTTACTCACCACAATTGCTTCAATATGATTTACCATAAATTCCTTTAAATTCCCCATCATAGCTACCCTTGTATTTGTTTTTACTTTGATAGTTGTTTCTACCTTATTAACTCATTCACTGCCATTGACGGCTATAGACATCAAAAATTAATTTGAACTATTTCTATTAGTTTAACATTTTTTCCCCCACTTTTGTTAACAAGAGTATGAAAACCTATAAAAAAAATTATTGTACTATTAGAACAGATGAAATGTGTGATTAATTGTGAGTTAACTATTGAAGTCATGCGTTTCTACCTAATTAACTCATTCACTGCCATTGACGGCTATAGACGTCAAAAATTAATTAGAACTATTTCTATTAGTTTAACATTTTTTCCACTTTTGTTAACAAGAGTATGAAAACCTATAAAAAAAATTATTGTACTATTAGAACAGATGAAATGTGTGATTAATTGTGAGTTAACTATTGAAGTCATGCGTTTCTACCTAATTAACTCATTCACTGCCATTGACGGCTATAGACGTCAAAAATTAATAAGAACTATTTCTATTAGTTTAACATTTTTTCCACTTTTGTTAACAAGAGTATGAAAACCTATAAAAAAAAATTATTGTACTATTAGAACAGATAAAATGTGTGATTAATCGTGAGTTAACTATAGAAGTCATGCGATTAATTACAATAAAAAAATAATAATCGCCTGACGCAACTTAAAGATTATTAAAAAGTCAGGCGATTATTTTTTTTTAATCATAATTAATCGCATGACTTCACTAGTTAACTCACAATTAATCACACATTTTATATCTGTTCTATATGTACAATAAAAATATATAGGTTTTCCTACTCTTGTTTACAAAAGTACAAAAAATAATAAACTAATAGAAATAGTTCAAATTAATTTTTGACGTCTATCGCCATCAATGGCAGTGAATGAGTTAATACAAGTCTATATGTATGAATATTGCATCTGTGACCATTCGATGTTACGGGATTAATTATGGGAAGCATCTATCACTATCTATGAGGTCAACTGTCAGGATGAGAGCGAGAGCGAGAGCGAGAGAGAAGTCTCTCAACTTCATCGCATTGACTCTTTTAGTAGTGTTTTATTACCAATAATTATTACCTTAGTTGTAACCATACCATGCGAAACAATTGTCATATAACTGAGCGATGCGTCTCACAGCCTCAGCCCTTAAATAATGGAAGCAGTGCAAACATCTCAACAGGGGGAGCCATTTCACCATTCATCTGTTTTGCAAGAATAACATTCAAGCTGAAGTTACCTGTTTCTTTAACTCTGCTTCCTTTTGAGGCGATCAGTGGGGGCTCAGGCACTGGCCTGAAGGATGCAGGAGTGGTCTGGTGGTGAAATATGATCTGTTCAACTCTCCTACTCTCAAATAACAAAGGTAGATTTAAAAAAAACGAAATGGTTCACCAGGCTGACTGACCTTGACTTTGCCTCCTGTCTGCGTCCTGCTGACTTCGCCGCTGCCAAAGTCGCCAGAGGCCTGAGAGACAAGCATGGCATGTGAGCGTTCGGACGTCAGGTCTCACCGGGAGGGGGAAACTCTTGGAATACTCACGGCATCAGAGTCGTCATCGATGTCGTCACACAAGCGCTCGGCTGCCCGAGAGTTTCCCACCAGCCTCAGTTCAGCAATTTCTCCCTAAAGACATTGAAGCGGAAGTGTCAGGGAAAGGTCAGGGATCATGCATAGAGCTATGAAAAAGAAATATGCGCAAAGGGAGGAAAAAGGGGGGAATTACTGTGTCATTTATCTAAAGTGCATTTTTACATGTGTTTTATGGGGGTGGGGGGATTGAATTTTCTAATTTCACTGAATACAAGCTACTACTGCCTTTAAACTGAATTAAGTTACATTTTCTCCATCCATCCATCTTCCACTTTAAGTTAAGGGCTTTTGTGTCATGTGGTGTAACTCCAGATCCTTCGTGGCTCTTACTGAAGTCTGGAAAGATGGATAACTATTTTTTAAGACTGCTTTTGTATTTTGGAAGTAAACAGAGAAAAGAGGGGAAGCAAGGACAGACAAAAGGACTGAAAGCCTTGGGAGCAGGACAGCAAGATGGTCGAGCGATAACACGCCTCTCTCACAGTTCTAGCCCTGGGTTCCAGTCTCCTGCTTGGAAAGAAATAAAGTCATAAGTAAGGAGGAAAAAGAAGTATTGGAAGTAAAGGAATCAATGAAAAGAAAAAAGAAATTTCAAGTGAAAAAGAAGGATAAGAAAAAACAATAGTCAAGATAATCTACGGCAAAAGTGGCTAGCAAGAACTCGCTATAGCGGCTAACAAGAGCAGCTATCAAAAACTAGCTGGAGCAGGCTAACAACAGCAGCTGGCGGGAGACGCTAGCAAAAGCCAGCAAGAGCAAAGCAGAGGTAGACAAGCTGCGGGAGTCACGGGACTCAGCGACGACCACCTGTAAGCCCCCAGCTGTGGAAGGTAAGCGCAGTTCGACCCATTGGGTTCAAATCTAGCTACAAGCACCACCAGAGGTTAACTATATTTGTGATGTTCTTCTCCTTCGGGTAGCCGTAGCAGAAAAATGGCGGCGAAACAGGTCACCTTGCTGTTAGGCGTGATTAGTGATTACTAGATCTATGATGTATATATAAAAATGTATGTTGATGTGATAGAACATTGTTTTTGCATATTATTGAAATTAATAGTGTTTTTTTTAAATGAATGAATTATTAGTTCACCACTAGATGGCGATAAATAATACACACTGTCCCTATAAAGAAAACATTTAGCCAATGAGGTGGTCATAACACGCTCCATGAACATGTTAAATGTGGCCTTCTAACCTCAAACTTGTCCTCATCGGCACCCCCGGCCTGAGCAACAAAGATGCCGGCCCCTGCGTCAAGGTCCATAGGGTCCGGGGAGCGCTCAAACTTCACCACCCGTGGCACCGCCTCACAGTCGTGGTAGAAGGTCACCTGCTCCTCATAGACAGACAGCGAGAAACGGGTCCATTTGTCCACCAGGCTCGGCACATCGAAGCTGGCGGCCTCGTACGACGCCTCCGAATCCGGCTCGGTGTAGAAGAACTGCACCCTCTGGCGACCAGATTGCACGGCGCCGAGCTTGACGGCGACATACATAAGCCTCTGCGGCCCGTCGGTGATGGAGAAGAGGACGGAGGCGGCCGAAGTGGACGGCTTGATGTGAAAGAGGAGGGAGAAGTGGCGGTAGAATGGGTTGGGCACGTGGGCCAGAGCCGGCTGGCCCGACACGGCTGCAGAGGTGAAAACGTAGGCCGGGGCGCCGCCTGGCCCGATGACCCGACCGATCTCATCGGGAGGCGGATCTCCGATTAGCTGGACCAGAGACAAACTGCTCTGCTCTGCAGGGAAGGAGGAGAGAGACAAAGTTAGAACCTTGCAGTGATGTCATGTCCACAACCTTAAGCCACTGTGTCACTGTGTCAAACTCAAATCCCGGGGCCGAGATCTGGCCTGTCACATCCTTTTAAGTGGCCCATCACAACAACAGTCTCTCAGAAAATCACGCATACACTGGCATTAAAGATTTGTCTTCCGTCATTCACAATCCTGACTGCATTTCTATCCATTTCTTTCTTTACTGCACAAACATCTGCAACAAACATCAACAAGTGTGTGGTCCAAAATTACTGGCCCAGATTACCGGAAAAGTGCTGATATTACAGTTCCCATAGAACAAAATTGACTTGCGGCCAACAAGTCAAAGTCTCGCATCACAAGGGAGGAAGGTTTTGGCCCAGCAGATGCTTCCATTGGGGAGAGGGAAAGTCTGCCTTTTTGGCAGATTCATGAGAGAAACTGAAAAGTGAATTCTGTGCGTTAAGGGGCCAAAGAGGTCAGCTGTTTCCTATGGAGGACCAAAACTGCCAAATGAATCAATAAATAAATTAATTAATAAAAGTGACAATAAAAACGGATATAAAAAATATAATCCCAAAATTAAATTGAAAAAAAAAAATATATATATATATATATATATATATATCAATAGCAATATTTACTTGACTCTTGACTAATAAAAATGTCATGTCGGGTTTGTCCCCAATTCATTTTCTTATGTGAGTTACGGATTCCCACTGAGACTGAACACAAGATGCTCTTACATCATTTGGAAACTATGGAGGACCAAAACTGCCAAAATAAAAAAAAAAACACTGTAAATAAATGACTATATAAATAAATAAATAAAAGTGAAAATAAAAACGGATATAAAAAATGTAATTCATAAATTAAATCCAAAAAATAAATATGAATGGAAATAAAAACAACAAAATATAAATATATCCCTAAATAAACAAAGACAAGTAAAAATAAATGCAAAAATAAAAAAACGAGATTCAAAAAATAAAAATACATGCCGAAATAAATATCTTAATAGAATTAAATGTAAATCAATAAATAAAAACGCTCTGCTCTCACATTTATTTATTTCATGGTGGAGACGCTCTGCCAGGTCGAAACGTTATTCAAATGGGGGGGCGGTTCTCAACGTGTCTTGGGTTGGACTCCGCCGTTGCAAATTGCCTGTCATTGGTCGAGTGAACAGCTCGGCGAACAATCTTGTCCACTGTCACCTCGACTTCTTGTCTAGCAACTCAAGTCGCAAGTTGTGGTGACAGTGGACAAGATCATTGCTGGAGCTTTCCAATGCAAATCGGCGAGACTTCCTTCTTCGCCAAACCGTTCATTCGACCAATAAAAGGGAGTTTACAACCACGGAGTCCAATCTGATACGCTTAGAACCGCCCCCTCATTTGAATAACATTTCGACCTGGCAGAGCATCGCCACCATGAAATAAATTAATGTGAGAGCAGAGCAAAGCGTTTTTATTGATTTATTTACATTTAGATTTATTTCGATATTTATTTTTATATTTATTCGACATTTATTTTTATTTTCATATATATATATATATATATATATATATATATATATTTTTTTTTTTAATCTCGTCCAATTATTTTTACTTTTATTTATTTATTCAGGGATATATTTATATGTTGTTGTTTTTATTTCCATTTATATTGCGTTTTTTTAATTTAATTTTTGAATTCTATTTTCTATATCAGTTTTTATTTAAACTTTTATTCATTTATTTAGTAATTATTATTTTTTTTTATTTGAGCAGTTTTGGTCCTCCATAGTTTCCAAGTGATGTAAGAGCATCTTGTGTTCAGTCTCAGGGGGAATCCATAACTCACACAAGAAAAAAAATTGGGGGCAAACTCGACATGACATTTTCATTAGTCAAGAGTCAAATAAATATTGAGCAGCAAGTACAGAGTGGCGGAATGGTGCACAAACACACATTGACCCTGGAACATGTTTTCACACACATCGCATCTCTCATGCAAGCTATTGTCCAGTTGGTTCGGGAACAACACGTGCAGGGTGGTCCGCTCCCACTTGGCAGCACCTGCTTTCCTGCTTCGGGTTCCTGTGGTGCCGACACAGCTCCCGCAGCTGCCGGCAGAACTGTTCTGAATGAATGAACGTTCTGACTACCGCTTCAACAGCTTGCTTTTAAGGGTGGTGAAAGTTTCATGTTCATGCACATCTGGAAGTAATCCAGGGCACCGCTTGCCTCAGAGGCCCCGAGCATCAGGGATCTGCATGTCTGTGTGTTATTGTGCAACACACA
This sequence comes from Vanacampus margaritifer, assembly GCF_051991255.1. Taxonomy (NCBI): domain Eukaryota; kingdom Metazoa; phylum Chordata; class Actinopteri; order Syngnathiformes; family Syngnathidae; genus Vanacampus; species Vanacampus margaritifer. The sequence continues at coordinate 10,277,951 of NC_135432.1, forward strand.
ATTACACACTTTTGTCATGTCATTGTTAGGGTTTGCAATCTCTTCTTGCTTTATACAAAGGGGCAACTTGTGTTACTCACTGGTGGTAAGTTACTGTAAGTAGATTTCTCAAACATCTGTACTTAATTTGTGTATTTATTTTTCTGATACATTTTTTTATTTTACAACTTGGAGGAACCTTAATGAGCATTAACGACAATGGCAGAAAAATTGGACAAGCAAGATATTTCCCATTCATGGCTTCATTTAATTAGATATTTCTATATTGTTTTACACATGCAGAAAATGTCAGTTCAGTTCTGCAGCAAAGCTGTGTCCAGTGATTTTTTTCTTCTTCACCCTATTCAGTGATTTGTTTCCAAATCATTATACTGTACTTGTTTCAAGATAATTGCTGAAAAACTTGCAGACCAATGGCTGTGCAATATTCAGTTGTGGAGATGTATTGAATTGTTTTTCCGATTTTTGGGGAAACTCATCATTTCTACCACTACAATATGCGGTTAGCTAGAGCTAACTAGCATAGCTATACCTACATAGCAAAAATGCATTTTCATGCGACAAATTACAATTTACAAAACAACTTTTTGTCGTTGATTTAATTTCTAGTTATGTATTTTGTGTTATTCAGGCTAGGGTATGAAATGCAAAATCATTGTTAATTAGCATAAGCATGTGCTCAAATGTCTGCCATATAGTTTAGCCACATGCTAAACTACAATATGCAGTTAGCTAGAGCTAGCTAGCATAGCTATACCTACATGGCGAAAATGCATCTTCGTGCGACAAATTACAATTTACAAATCAACTTTTTGTCATTAATTCAATTTCTAGTTATGTATTTTGTGTTATTCAGGCTAGGGTATGAAATTCAAAATCATTGTTAATTGGCATAAGCATGTGCTCAAATGTCTGCCATATAGTTTAGCCACATGCTAAACTACAATATGCAGTTAGCTAGAGCTAGCTAGCATAGCTATATCTACGTAGCAAAAATGCATTTTCATGCGACAAATTACAATTTACAAAACAACTTTTTGTCGTTGATTTAATTTCTAGTTATGTATTTTGTGTTATTCAGGCTAGGGTATGAAATTCAAAATCATTGTTAATTGGCATAAGCATGTGCTCAAATGTCTGCCATATAGTTTAGCCACATGCTAAACTACAATATGCAGTTAGCTAGAGCTAGCTAGCATAGCTATATCTACGTAGCAAAAATGCATTTTCATGCGACAAATTACAATTTACAAAACAACTTTTTGTCGTTGATTTAATTTCTAGTTATGTATTTTGTGTTATTCAGGCTAGGGTATGAAATGCAAAATCATTGTTAATTAGCATAAGCATGTGCTCAAATGTCTGCCATATATTTAGCCACAGGCTAAATAACATGTCCCACCGCGTTTAATAAATATTTAACGCTCCGAAAAGTGTCTCTGCTAAGTGGAACTACACACCAACACAACACCAAGTGAGGCGGCGTAGGTCTGTATTTATTATTTTTTATTATTATTATTATAATTAATAAACAATAAAAAATAATTATATTATTCTTATTATTATTTATTACTTATTTATTTATTATGTAGGTCTGCGGCATCCTGAAGCCTATAGCCCGCAAGCTAGCTAGTCCCTAGCGCTTTATAGTTGATATAGTCCAGTCACCGGAGGATTTAAGCAGATACATTTTGGGGGCTCAAATATACAGATGTGTAGGCATAAGAACGATGCTAGTTTGATTGACAGTTGAACAGGGCGTGGTTTCAGTGCATTGAGAAGCTTCTGAGAGCTGAGAAAAGGGGTTGATTTGTCATGATTTTGGGAAGTATATTTTGGGAAGTGCATTTCAAAAATTTTACTTAAGGAGTTGAAACAGTACTCTTTGACCACTTTTTTTTTTTTCCACACACGTTTCTGAACTTCTACTTAAGTACGCAGTGTGAGACCTTTTGCCACTCTGTTACGGGTATCAGCCGTTAAGATTGAATAAGGCTCCTCACATGACAGATGGAAGCTGGTATGACATGCACAAATGGCAACTCATCGCAACATTCGCCCAGATGTTCCCTGCTGGCTTCTTGCCTCGAAACAACCACACACTGTATATTTCCCAGCAAACAAAGTGACCTCATTGCTCCTGCGGATGACATGAGGACCATGTTTCAGTTATTCAGCGCCTGTGGAACAACTGGCAGCAGCGCTGGGAGACGGACGGATGGATGGGCAGATGGAGGCGAAGGAAGGAAATGCTTGTCAGATGTGCATGGGAAAGCGGACCGCAGGGGACCTGAGGCGCACACGGACCAATATGGCCGACTGTGGAACTAATGCGTTTCAGCAGGGGCAAAGGAAATGAACTCCAAGAAATGTTTTATTGCACTCCCACAAACACAAACTATCTTATCAGCTTGATCCCCGAATGAGAAGCGGCAGATGAACCAAGTAATGGTCATTAGCGATACATGAACTTCTAATGTTTTGTTAAACGGGCTGACCCGCATTAACACGCCTCCAGGGACTAAAACCAACTGGATTTGGCTGGTCTTGGGGGATTGTCTACCAGCTGTGACAGCCATCAGATGTTCATTCATGTTTGAACAACTTGAGAGAAAATTAAAATCGACTGATGGAGGATCAGTGAGCTCAGACGTGCAAGATTTGAACACAGCTTCTCTTTTTACTCCAAGCACAAATACACTTGCCTGAGACTATTTGATCAAGTTACTCCGAGTCCTCACTCTAGGAAACAAAGGAAACCCTGAAGATTTTATATGACTGGTTATATGCCTGCAAAATATCCAAATAGCCTCCAAGATCAGAGATCATTAAAAAGGCTCAAAAAGTCATTTAAATGTGAACTTGTGCATATTTTTGGAATTGCCACACTATGTAACAAGGGTGATTTCCCAGTGACATAAAAGTCCCTTTCACACTCTCACTGACTGCTCCTCTTCTTCCTCTTTAATTACGACAAGACGAGCTACTGGTTCGGCATGGGTGTGCAAATGGCCGTGATCTTTGCACCTCTGGTGGGCCTTTTAGGAGGCCCCGTCTAATCCTAATCACAAAGATCCCTTGTTACAAGCTATGACGATGTCAGCCTCCCTCCCGCACAGAGGACGCATTTTCCCACCCACAAATGCCACGATAAATGCCACCCGCTGCCACCCCTCCCATCACAGATGCCCCGATTGTTCCCTTTTTGTGTGACAGACTATGGCGAAAATCTGCTTGTCTGGAAAGATCCACGCAATGATAAAAAATTGAGGAACAATATGTCCTGGAAAGTCAAAACCTTCAGTTTTCGGGCAACTGCATTCGTAGTGTAGTTCTTATCGAAATATACACAAAATGTGTTCTTAAAATGTACAACTTGCTTTGAGGCACTGGGTTAAAAGTACATTTTTAGAAATCCAAAGTGGGCCGGTGCGACGAACATGCAACAATGACGATTGCATGCAGCAGCAGTGAGGCCTTCATGCAACAAACACAAAGCTGTGAATAAGTCAGCCTGCAAAGCAAATACACGCTACTCACAAAATGCTGGGGATATTCAGCTTGCTGGATTACCCTAAAATGCACTTAAACCTTTTACCCTGATAAGTTTATTTGACCTTCTCTAAACTTTAGAGCTGTTTAATGTTTCACAAGCCTCCACACAAGTCTTTGTGGAGCAGTTTTGCTAATCAATGACTTCATTTGAGGAGCAACCTTCTAATGTTGGGGAGCAATTTTTGGCAGGTTCACCCCAGAGACCTGAAGCAAGGGTTTTATTAAACAATAAAAAAATACGACGATATAACGAATGAACAATTGGTTTTAGATATTTTTTTGAAAAATGATTGCTTAAATTTACATTGTGTGTAACTGGCAGCAAAATTTCAGTTTGAACTTAGTAGTTTTGTTTGTTTGTTTTTTTGTGTGGTGTAATGAATAAAAACATTTTTTAATTGTCTATTTTACTGTTCAAACTTGTATACTCTCCACTTAAATGCGGTTATAGCCAGAAAAAAAGTGTACTTCATCACCCAAGTATTTAATTCCGGTATTAAACGATTAGAAGTCGATCTTAGGTTAGCTTAGCAATTAGCATCAGTTCTAGATTTTTCCCCATCATCCCTTCAGGACAATATTTGTCAGATGTGTAGCTTATTTTCCGCCTTGGTGGCGATGAGTTCCGACTCATGTTTAGCCACGCTAGTTGCTAGCCGAAGTTGGTTGCTAGCTAGCTGTTGCGTCTTAAGTAGTACAGTAACAAGTTTGCCATGATCCCCTCCTACCCGCCCACGTATGTCCAGCCTGGAAAAACTTTTTGGGACACTCTGGCTGGATCAGTTATCGGAAGAAAAAAAAAACAGTGATTCTCAGTTTTGCTATTCTTTGTGTTTTGATGAGGCGTAAAATGATCATTTTGTCATTTTGCATTTTGCATTAATAGTAAAAAAAAAATACTAATTTTGATTTGCAAACTGCGATATGAAACCACTTATTATGAACCTTAATATTTTTCGCAGAACTTGCTGTTCTCTAACAAGGAGTTAAAAATGTACTAAAGGTGTTTGATCATCCAGGAATCATTAAGTGCTGTTCACATTTTTACTTCATGAGAATAAGATATCGCCAAACAATCGACCACCATTCCGAGGCTAACAGGAAGTGGCCACTGAGCTTATTAGCATGTCACTGAATATCATCAGCAGGTCGCAAATGGATATAGAAAGACAGGAAGAGTCATAGTAATGGACGCTAATGTCCTTAAAATTTAATTATTTTTTTAAAAACCTGTAAAGTGACATTTTAGGTTCATTGAGAAAACTTCACCCAAAGGCTGAATAATCAACTTTTGTGAGTAGTGTACTTTAGCTTATACTTTACTGCTTTCAATGAAAATCAGTCTGCAGCTATGATGTAAAACTGGAAGCAATGAAAGCAGACATTGTCACCTGGAAGACACAACTAAGGTGGCATGATGACCTGCGGCAACATCAAGGTGTGAAAAAAGTTCAGCTGTTGCATCACCAGAGCAGCTAAAAACATGCAAAGTCACGTTTTAAGCCCAAAAAGCAACAATCTGCGCTCAAGCGGACTGACGAAGCGGCACACAGAATGCGGTTCACGGTTACCTTCCGAGTAACTAACAGACACGCACGCAGGGCGCTCCGGCTCCCGCGCCCCGACAGGCAGGAGGCCACAGTTCACCGGAAGCTCGGCACCGTCCAGCGACGGCCGGCAGCTGTCCTGCACTTGGTGGCAAAAGCTGCGGCAGGGCAGACGCAAGGGTGCGGAGGTGGGCGAGGGGCACCCGGGCACCAGCAGGAGGCACAGGAACCACTCTATGCGCCGGTGACAGCCCGCCCGGGTCAGCCTCGCCCACTCCTGCAGGGCCGCCTCCACCTGCTCCACAGACGTGTGGTTGAAAAAATTGGGCAACGTGAAGAACTGCGGGCGTTTTCCGGAGCACATGTGCCAACCAGACGGCACGGGGAGGCAAAGTGGATCAGAAGTCACGTTGATCACATCGGTTAAATTACTTGGAAGGATGATCGACTCGACACCGGACCCAAGATCTTGCCTGGACCCCGATCCTGATCCGGATGCATCACCTTCCCAAATTCCAGACCCTTCCTCCCCTCTCCCCCCTCTCAACCCATCAATATTACCCGTCGCGTTAGGTTCAGCGTTGTCCACCTTCGGGGAACCTTGAGTGGTTTTAGGACTCGTGGTCACATCCCACGCCTTGACCAAGTTCCGGATCCCAGTGGACACGTTGATGATTTCTTCTCCAACCCCCGACAAATCCTCATCCTCCTCGTTCACCTTCTTCGTGCCACCTGCTGTGGTGGCTTCTGTCGGGGGCAGCGCGGTGGCGGTGGCGGTGGCGGTGGTCGGCTGCGGGTCAGCGTGCCAGAACCAGGCCTCCAAGCCTCCAACACACAGAGCCAGGAGCAAGATCCTCAACATAGTGCTCGACGCCTCGCCAGTCTAAGGTCCGAATGTTCTGTGCTGGTACTTGCATGCACAGTTGAAGTCAAGTTAGTCCAGAACAATGATGTCAAAATGCTTCCAGCTTGCGGATCTTCCCACTGGAAGGGCACACCCCCCCTCACGAAAAAGCACTAAACATGGTTCGAGGGGGACGCACATGAGGAGGTTTGCTTTGACCGTGGTCACTCACATCTTTGGCGACGCCCTAAAACCCCTCCTCTCCATCTTCCTATGCTCTTCATCTTCATGGAGTGATGAGAGGCTGCAGAGGCAATTTCACTTTCCACGCGTTCATGAAACACCTCAATGGATTGTAACTTAATCGTTCATTTAACGAGAGAACACGGTTTGCCGAAGGGCCGACGCTGTGCTGTGGAATGAATTGAGTGGTTGAAATGCAGAATGTGAGAATTGAAGTCGGTCAAAATTGGTTAACTCTTTGCCAGACGTTTTCAGAAAAGGGATGCCGTGGGTGCCAGCAGATTTAAGCATTTTTGACTGATCTTTCAAGGTCCACAGAAAATTATGTGTTTGGACTATGGAAACACACATACTACCAAAATAAGATTGGACTCTCATCTTTCATCAGAAAAAAAAAGTTTGTTTCTACCTTATTCCGTTTTTCAGTAATCCACAATAGAAAATGGTTAGTTTCACCTCTGTTTTGAAAAAAACGTCTTTTAACGTCTTTGGCACTCCATAGGATTTTACTAAACGTTATTTAACGTTTTTGGCAGTCAAAGAGTGGAAAGAGGAGGTAAAGAAGTAAAATATGTCTTAATTTGGGAATTTCAGGAATGAGAATAGTTCCAAAAATGCCCAGAATGCGCAGAAGAATTTGAAGTTGGATTGGCTTGAATAGGTCATGAAATGTGGAAGTAAGTATGTTAATATTTAACATTTAAAACTTGAGAATTTTATTGTGAAATTTGCAGACTTTTACTGTGAACAAATAAAGAATACAGTAAATGTGGTCATCTTGAAATAGGGAAAATTCCCAAGATATTTTGAATGAGAACTTTTTGAAGTTGGAATTGTTTAAATCGGTCAAGAGATCTGGAATACTGAATGCTACAAGATCCTGGAAATTTGAAAACATTTTTGCATGAAAAGAAAATTTTTGGGGAATTGAGGATTCTTGGAATGTGTCAATTTCCCAAAATGTTCTAAATGAGCTGAACAGTTTGAATTTGGAATTGGAAAACGTGGATCTTTTAACTGAACGCTTCATACGCTTGAATGTTTCTGGAATTTGGAAATGAGGAATTTGGGGGGGAAAATTTTTTGGAATGTGGAACTTTTGTGAATATACATACTTCAGAAAAGTTTGAATGGTTTGAGCCAGCATAAAAATGTGGAAGGAGCAGAATGGGAAAAAAAAAAGTGGGGAGAAGAGTAATAAAAAGTTTTTGGGGTGTCGAATAACAAATGTGGGGACATGAGAGCTTATGACTGATGAAAGTTGAGAGAGTGAGGCTACAAGGGGAAGGGGTAGTGAGGAAGTGTGTGTGTGTGTTGGACTGTGTGGATGGGGGTTGGGGGTGGGAACAAGGGGTGGAAGTCCGATGGGATGTTCTCATAATCCCCTCCCTAGCAAGCCTGTTACCTCATTGCAGAAAATCCCCAGATTGGTTTCCATTTCCAGGTTCTCACAGAGGACCGATAAGGAAAAAGGATGCAAGGAGGGAAACCCCTCACCCCACCCCACCCACACAGAGCCCCCAGTGCCCCCATCAAGCCGCCTCATCTGCCAAGTTAGAACATCCAGCTGTTCCACATTCCAGCCTTCACATCTCCCACGCCACATCACATTCGGAGACATTTTGCTCATGTGTGCGCTGTGAAGCCCGTTTGAAGAATTCGAACATGACAGCTCTGTGACCTGCATAGAGTTACGAAGCCACCTGGGCCGCTCGTTTCCGACCATTCACTTGCATATTCAGCCTCATAAGGTGAATTCCGCAGCAGAGGTTCACACCCTGCAGCTGCACTTTTAACTCCAGAGGGAATACAAGTCCAGCGATGCCTTAGGATACGAGTTGGAATCATTTTGTGACCATGCTCATAACTCAAAAAACACCCGTATCCTAAATCATCTATCCCCTTTTGAAATGAATGAATGCCCCAAGAAGAAATCACAGGCTGATCAAATGCATATTTTCTACGGTGTATTTTTGCACTCGAGCCAGACATGTTTTTAGTGCATCCGTATTCATGTGTGCGCTACAAACATACTTTTTTTTTTTCCGTTAGTCCCCAGACAAGTGTACCCCAGCTCTGGAGAAATGATGTTGCCATGGTGATTGGTTGAGGCTAGGTTAGGTTTTCAGATTTAGTGACTCCCTTGCTGATAGTTTAGCACAGATGACTGCTCCTTACACACGTCCTCGTCTTTACCTCCCTTCTCAGTGTATTCATTGCAGAACAAACATCAGGATGAAATCATAAGTGTGTGTGGGGGGGGGGGTGCACGCTACAATGCACGTCTTACACATTTGGCGTCCACGCGACTGCAACACACGATTACGCAATTTTAAGGATGAAAAGTGTTTCATTTATGCAAATTACCAGGTCATGTCTTTGACAGCAGTACGCCAGTTTGCCAACAGGGGGCAGCAGTACAACGTCTAAATACAACCGACTCATATTGAACCATCATTCATAATACTGTAGGCCTACATACTATTTGTGATCTTTCTGTTTGTAGCCGCCAGCTAATCAATATGGAAAGCCGTTTGGGAATTGATTCTATATCCTTGGGATCCAGCGTAACAACTAGCATGCCCTTTGTAGCAGAACTACACGCACACTTGTAGAATGACTGTTGAAAAATTGCTCAAATGTTTTACTGTTACTAGTTACTACTACTGTTATAAAATTCTACTGTAAACATTTAGCACAGATGTCAACTAGCACACATTTTGGCCTCACAACACTTAATTGTCTGATTAGAGAGGCCAAAAAGTGTACAAGTAGGTGGTCCTTAAGCTGTATATAGAATATTGAATAAATGCAAAAGGCCGTTTGCACTTTCATTCACCACGTCAGAATTGAAAATACGTATTTGGTTCAATTGTGCTTATGAGTTCACATTGTGAACATTCTCCTATGAAAGCACTGTAATGCTCAAGCAAGCACAAAACAAGTTGAGCTGTGGAGTCAATGCCGTTATAGACTTGCTCTTGTCACGTGCCTGGAATTCCTCGAAACAAAGACGTGAAATTGACGCCGTTGGGTAACTCAGTAGAACTCAATACTGCTAACACTCCTCCGCCATTCATGTAAGACGATCCGTGTCATGGCGCGCTCATAATAGGCAACAATGTGAGTGAGTGAGTCGATGTCTGAGGAATTCAATATGCTAACTCGACATCTGCCTTATTTCATACACTTCATATAGTCTATGTATAATCCATCATTGGGTTATCAGGGTTTTTCATGGCTCTAATTGAGGCAGAGGTGGTATCACCCTGACTATGATGCGCGACTACCGATACCAGGTATCGGTGCCAATACCAGTCCTTTTTTAAGGTATCGGTACTCGCAGCGGTGACCAATACCATTATGGGCCGCCCTCCTGCAACCATTTTACCATCAGGGACTAGAAATTATATGAATACAAAGTTGCCATTTTTAACTACAATCATTAAAAATGCATCCACTAGTACATATTGAATTGTAAATATAGTTCAGCGTTGTTGTAAAACACGATCATGTTTATTGTATATACTGTGTTTTTATTGATATGGCGCAACACTGCAACTGCAGTTCAAATGCGTTCCTGCCGAGCTCAATCAACACAGCTGGAGCGCTGGAGGTGGCAAGCAAATTAGGTGGAGGTGGCCGCCTCGGAATTTTGTACACAGGAAAAACCCTGGTTATACAACTAGGCAATAATATTGTACTTCCCTCTTTGTATTTTCTATCCATGCAGAATCGATTGTGTGAATTTTGCTAGCTTATTAACACCTTGAAGAAACAGGTCAAATGAAGGGTTTAGGCTAGTTTGTAAAAGTGGTTAAACCTAGTAGCCCCAAAAATAAATAAGCCCATGTTGCAGTATGTGATATTGATGGCTCACAATGTTCGGCGCCACTGGCTCAATTTAGACTGCAAACAGCAGCTATTATTCTACAGAAGGAGACATTAAAGCCCACCAAAGATAAATGCTGATTAGAACGTAAAAACATCTATTGACAAGATAGCAGCAAGACAGCATAGCCAACATAAGCAGTGCTACAATCGGATTGGGGATAACTTGAGAAGAGAACAAGGCAAGCGTGTAAGTCAATAAGAGGCGAGCAGCTTAAAGCAACCGCTATCCTTCGCAGCAGCTGGAAAACAAAACATGGCCAGTCCCACAGAAACACCTTGAGATGGCAGATGTGATAGGACGAAATGCAAGATGGAGAACAAAACACCCTTTCAACCCTTCCGCTCTTTGCCTGTCATGGGCAAATTGCAGAAAACACTGCATTTTTTACCAGTCAGCATCTTTCAAATTCAATTCATATGCGAGAGAATGTACAGCAACAATTCACTTACGAGCAAATACTGCACTTGGTTATTAGGCGATTGTTTTGTCTTCTCTGCTAAAATGTAGTCCTGTACATGCAACAATTATATTTGTTTAATTAATTAATTTAATTTAATTGATGGATAAATGCTGTATTGATCATTTGTTCATTGTGCGAAAGGAAGAGTGCATTTTCCTACTCTCGCAAGCCTCAAATTTACCCTTCAAGCTCCCACATGTCCCAGAATGCCTTTCAAAGACAAACTAAACATGCACACCAACTCTGCGTGTGTCTGAGTGTGTGCACGGCTGCACGAGTGTCTGTATTCCCGCTGGGAGGGACAAACAAGCCCCCGAGAGGGGAAAATCTAAGCAAACCAGCAGATCTCAACCTGTAAAACCCCCTTTGCACCTTCCGGCTGTATCGGATCTGTAGTGAAATCCTAAGTGGTGATGCATACAACATCTGGAACAAGAACAAGAACAGGCCCACACTCACACGCAGGTACAAAAGCATCGCAGATGAGTGCTGGATCGGATTAAGATCCTGCTTGGATTGCATTTGAGCAAAGAAAACAAAGCACAATTGGAAGGATAAAGAGGATGCTTGGAGATATTGAGAACACACGCACAATGTAAGTGTTCGATGGACACCCGGAGAATACCCACAAAATAGCAAGAAAAGCATACAAATCTACACAACCAAGAATATCGATATAAATATTCATATACACAATTACACATATAGGTGCCACTCAACAAATTTGGAATATTGTCTTTTTTTTTTTTAAGAAGTTCCAAAAGTTAAACTCCATACTTGTACAGAAAAAGATCTTCAGAAGGTCAATTCCTACCTAAATTCTGTAATAAATTACTTTCTTTTTTAATTGTTTTCATTTGCTATAAGCAATCATCAAAATTATGCACACTAAAATCATGAACTACTTTCTTCTGTGTGTTGTGAATCTACAAGTATACACGGTTTACACGCACCAATACGCAAATGTACCCGAATGTATAGTTTTGCTATTAAAAAAATAATAAATAAAATCTCAATGCAAATGAAATTTACCTGTGTACTGGGTGTGTACCCTGTGGAGCCCCAATAGCAGGATGATGATGATGGAACAGGTCTGCAGGGTCAACCACCTGCTGCGTCCAAACATTATTGCAGCCACTTCAATTCTAGGGGTTTCCCCCCCGCCCAGAGAGAAGAAAAAGGACCTGCTGTCAGAAAAGTGGGGGAGGACGTCCGATCATCCCCGGCTGACTGTTGAGCAGTTTCTGGGGAGAAATAAATCACACAAAGCTTTTCCTCGACCCTGCGTCCACCGATGCAGGTTGAGCTCACCACACTTAGACGCAACAGTGTCAAGTTGAAGTCGTATGACAACTTCCGTTTTTTGTTTTCAAAGTAAAGGTCCAATTGTCAGCGGCTGTCGCCGAAATGCAACTCGTCAAATGTAGACGTTTCATTTGAAAGTGGGGGGCTGGCTGATAATAGGAAGCTTCTTTACACGTACTCACAAAAGTTTATGATGAAACTAAAATGTACTATAAACCTTTATAAGGTCAACTTAATTTTTTATTTGTTCAACTTTTGAATACACGATGGAACGTTTCTGTACTTTCTGCACAACTTGCTGTTCTCTAACAATGATCTGAACCAAAAATGTGTTCTTTTTAGGGTGCCTTCAACCAGGCGGGCACCATAAAGTCATTTTAAAAATGATTTTAAGATGATCGAAAAGATCTTCTTGAAAATAATGTGGACAAAACAATATATACAAAGTAGTAAAACCTTACAACGCGTAAACATTGTCCATATGCTTGACTAATGCTAACTGTTCAGACATGTCTTCCAATGCAGTACCTGTCTAAGGTACAAGGTAAGGCTGCATTCTTTCCACAGAGAAAAGCTCATGAAAGACAACTTGGCAAAATAAACATGCTGACTGACGTCTTCTCCATTCGAGTTCCAGCAAACTCGCGAGTCAACTTTAACAAGAGGGAGGGAAGGCAGAGGCTAATTCATGGTTTTGCTTCCTTGCTAAACATTATACATCATCTTTATAATTGAGCGTCAGGTAGAAGGCAAACGGCGGTCAGAGCAGAAGATTGTTCAAACATGTCTTCTGTAAAAGCTAAAGAACACAAATATCCCTTTTAGCTCCAGCTCCTCATCTTGACTGTCAGTACCCTGTCTGCACACGTTAAGCCCACTTTTCATTGCTGTCGTTTTACACCTCAGGGCCTCAAGACAAAAATTACATTTAAACCCCATCTCTCTTCTAGCTGCCAGAGTGGCTTGTAGGCGCCATCTCTAGATGAGTTCTGCATGCATTTGCTTTGTCTGAGCATGCAACAAGACATGGAGCATTTGACAACAAACCTATCGTCCATTTTGAATCTCAGAGAGATTAAAGACAATGAGAAGCGGAGCAATTTCATCCTTATATCTTTATTCTCTGGATTTTACAAATATGAGACTCTTGCAAATCAACTTCAAATGTGCAACACAATGGCATCATGGACTGCTCTTCAGGTTCTACTCCCCTTGCTCATTTCCCATTTCCCAAGCCCGACTCCACCCCACGTCTGAAAACAAGTCCTTGGATGTGAGCTCCAAGGGAAGTTGAACAGTCTCTTTGGATGAGGCGGGCCACAACTGCTTCTTTTTAGAATGTCTCATCTTGCCATGTGGGTTTTTTTGGGGAAAGCACAGATAATAATGGCATGCAAGACTCACATACAGACCCACTGGAAGATTTTTCTTTTCTTTTTTTTATATAGAAAATAAAGTTTCTGGCTTAAGTACTGAGGCCACTGCCAAGCATGATACATACACCCTTCGAACTGCTGACAACAGCGGTATCAGATGTAATTGTTAAAACCGTTTCAACACAACAGCCGTCTTTTTATATTCAATACATCTTGTTTGAAGGACATAATACGCCACTTTTATATTAGTTCTCCTACATCATTTCACTACAAATGCATGTTCGTTTGGTTAAAACAACTTCAAAAAGTGGAGGGGGGAAAAGCCATCCCACTTAATCCAACTGCAACACATCTCAATATGGCACAAGTGTCTTCAAAATGATCTAAATGCATCATCACTGGTGGAAGAAAAAACAAGTCACACCATACCTAAAAATATTAAGACATAAATCATCACAATAGAGCCATTTTTTCCCCCTTCAGGTTGAAACATGCCACTCTGAAAATCCTTCCAAAGAACTAAAACAAAAGAAAAATAATTCCCACCGCTTAAGAACACTGCAACTGAGCAGCTCCGAGCTGGATGTTGACCTTGGCACTCGAGCTGATAAACTTCTGTTATTCATCAGAGACGCTGCACATTGTGCAACTGAGGATTTTACCCCTCACTTCGTGGGAAGGTCACGCGACCGCCCGTTAGCGTAAACTTAAAGGGCATAGACATTTTCTGCTTTCTTTGAGTGACCCGCCTCCGTGTAGCCGTGTGTCAAATGAAGACACCGGATGTGCTTATCATGACTGTTGGTGCAGCACCCCAACATGACCCCACTTAAAAACACTTGTTGCATGTTTGTCCGAGGAGAAATGTTCTCTCCGATGATCCTGGCCTGCGTTCCCCCTCAGCCCTTCCGCCGAAGCTGCCAAATGGAAATCTTCCTTCTCAGCAGCCCGGTTTGCCCGCACACAATAATCCAAATAAATATTCAACTCTAAAATAAGGGCAATTTGGCTGAACAAATTCAAAGAAAATGCCTCGTCGTGTAACACAAACTCTCCAAATCAACCAGCGGCCAGAAAGAAACATGAAAGGAAAAAAAGTAGTGGTTGTTTAGGCGGAGAGGATGACTGGGCGTCGGCTCTCGTCTGCATCCCATCCCAGAGGTGATCATGCTCTGTCTGTTCAAAGTCTTTGACCTTTAACCCTCGTCTCCCCCTCATTTCCCTCCTCAACCCTACTGACTGCTGCTCTCCCTCGTTGCACAAAGGAGGGGGGAGGGGTGCATCTCAATCAGCGTAGTGCATGATGGATTCGACGTAGTTGCCCGGGAAGAGGCCCGTGGTTTCGTTCATCACACCCTCGTACCAGCCGTCGTCGTTCTTCTTGATCACGTAGATAATGGCGCCCTCCTGGAAGGACAGCTCGTCTTCTTTGTCCCGACTGTAGTCGTAGATGGCCACCACTGTAGGACAGTCCAAGGAAGAGAGTCACCTTCTGGTCTGGCGTTGATGTTAAACGAGGGATTATCAGGTGTACCGTAAGAAATTATTCTTTTTCGTTTAACCTTCTGAACTCAACTCCTAATACTTTTTTAACCGTTTATACTGTGGTAATGCAAATGTATGAAATGTCACATTGCCAAGGGCGGGGAATTTTGTCTTGTTTTGCAATTTCTAACGTCAGCTTCAAATATAGCAAAAGTATCATGTAGTGTTTACATTCAATTGTACCTTTTGGTTTCTATTGTGGACATTTTTGGCAAATTTAGAGTTGAATCCCATGAAAACCTTTTTTTAGTCCTTGTTAAATACTGTATTGAAACATACAAATTATGTCTAAAATGAAAACCATTTTACCCAACACCTGCCTTCCATCATTTTTCAGACATAGGAGGTATCCATGTAACATCCTTTGTTTACAAAAGGCGTGTTTGATGGCTCACTACACTCCAGTGGAGTCTAATTGCGGCTTTAAAATATAGAAAGAATTTACATTTGGGGGTGGTTTCCCCATTATACGTATAGTGACATGCAGAATGAAATTCGACGAAATGCGCTTCCACTAAAAAGTACAACAAACCCATGTAGCCACCAATTTCCATTCATCCAACGGAATTTAAAAGCTATGGCTTCTTGCTTTTATCATGCTAGCTTTGTGTTCAACTAATCCGGCCTAGATTTCACATTGTGATAAGTAAATAAAAAAATAGGGGTGGTGTGCAATGATATTTTTCTAATGCAACCAATGGCCAATAAAAGGTTGGAAAGCACTATGCAGGAAAAGCGGACCTTTCTCCAGGTAGCTTCGTGGCGCCCAGGGCGGGTCCTCCTCTGCGTACGGGTCGCTATACTCCACCACCGCCGACTCCTCTTCTTCTTCATCATCATCATCATCCTCGTAGTCTTCCGGTGGGGGAGGAGGTGGTGTAGCGTCCTCAAAGACTGGCTCGTCTGCAAGGGGTGGCGGCGGTGGCACATCTGAGACTAGTTTGGAAGGGAAAAAAATAATTTGCATATTACCCCAAAAAAAGTATCATATGAAATAGACATGGCAAGTAGGCATTCCCATGCATTGGAGGAAAGGACGATTGCATGCAGTTTTTTTTTTTTGCCCTGCCAAGTAAAGGACATGCACAACTGACCAGTTACTACAATTCAGATGTTCTAGTATAACATAGTACCAATTAATGACAGTGGAAACGCATCTGTGATTAGGCAGGTAGCATATGTGGTGGAAAAGGGGCTTTAATGTTCTATTGGTTATTCTATAAAAGAAAACAACCAAGTATGACACCTACAGGTCATGCTGATTTCAACCAAGACTGAATACAACAGACTGGTTGGTGAAGGAAAGTGAAAATGCAACCGGTCACAACACTTTCCCGAGATTGCAATACAAAAAAGTTACTTTGAGACTAAAATTTCCTAAAACAGCAGATATGGACGGACTAATGACGACTGCGTGTAAAGATGGAGGTCGTGCAGAAGGTACTAGAACCACTTACTGGTCTCCTGAACTCGGGCCACAAAGCCCATCAGGGGCAGCTGTGGGGTGATCTGCATGGAGGGGGGAGGGGGTGCGAGTGGGCCTGCAATTGCCAAAACAGTGTTCAGAAGACCATCAGGTCATTTCAATGTATTGGATATTTTACATATCGAATAATTGATGTGTGCTGTGTTCGCAATTCACGACTCACATATCACAATTGCTTTGGTAATCTATTCTCCATAATTTGCTGGAAAACCTCACTTGGTCACTGTTTTTGTGCTCCAGCCAATATGCAAGTATTGTTTTAGCACCATTTTGTGTCATTTTGGTGAAATGCGTTAAGCCTTATGAAGTGCTCTGCCGCCATCTTGTGGCAATTACAAACCCTTTTTAGAGGAGCGTCAACTATGGGTTTTAGCGAGGGAATACTGTATTGACAAAAAGAACCATTAATACTGTGGTGTCTGTATGTAAAGGTGAGAAGGATACAGTGCTGTTCAAGGCATCAGGAAGATGAAAAGCTAAAAATTCCCATCAACCCGGGTTGCACAATACAACACAAAATATTGTGTATATGTTATAATATGTTTATACCTTGATTCTGGGCAAAGTGCGGTCCACCGTTGAGCTGGATCTGATTCGGTGGCGTGTTAGGTTGGCCAGTGACAGACGAGGGGCGCCGGTACGGTAGCGATCCTCCTACGTGAGCATTCTGGGTCGGCTGCACCGGGCGGTTCATGCTGTAGAACTGAGGAGCACCTGCAGGGTTAGCCAGCAAGAGGAAACACAGCACATTACAAAGGTGTTTGTCTTCTCTTTTTGAAAAAGCTTTGGAGAAAAGCTCCACTTCAGAACAATTGCACAACACATACAAAAAAAAAAAAGGAAAAAAAAAGTACTCGAACAAGCACAAAAAGACTGAATTCTCATGCGCGACACATCAGAAAGACAAAACAGTTGCTGTGAAGGTTGAAAATATGCAGAGGGGTGGTGGGAACAAAGGCAGCATTTCTCAGACGTGCAATTCCAACGCATTTCCAAATGCTTCTACAAATCGTTTTCTTTCATGAGATGAGAATTTTCTGATCATATTTACAGCTTCACAGGTCTGCGTATGGATCAGAAAACTCAGCTGAGATCATGGGCGGGTGGCTTTTCCACATTGGTTTACACTCACTCACCTTGTGCAGCGTTCCCATAAGTAGCGGGTCCTGTGCCAGTGGGGGCTGCTGAGGAAGGGAGCTGGGGAGGGGGTGGGGGTACATGCGGGATGTCGACAGGTGGGGGCCCATCAAGGACAAGGGGTATGGGACCAGGGGTGGTGGCAGTGTTGGGTGCAGCTTTAGTGGTGTTAGGTGGGGCAGGGGCTAAGGGAGTGTCGAGGTCGTAAAAAGGTGAGAGAAAGGAAGAAGAGGAGAAAAGAAGGGTGAGGGAGAGGAGGAACGTTCGACAATCCTTCGGGATCATTCACATTCTCATCTAACCTTTAACCTCAAGAGTATGCAGAAGCCAGACACAATAATTGTGAGCAGATAAACATGGGTAGTACCTGGGAAGGCAGTGGGCGGGGCTGGGGTGGGCACGGCGATGGGCACGCCCACACTGCCGCTGCCGCTGTTCTCCCGGCTGCTGCTGCGACTGCTGCTGGGGTGGCTGCCTCCGCTGCTCCCGCTGCTGGTGGTGGGTCAGCAAAAGGCGTCAAGACGCACGCAAAGCAACAATCGCCATCCCACCCGCACAAACCATCACGGAGAAACAAACTCCAATGATGTCACAGAAACAGCCTAGCGAAAGACGCGTGGCGACTTCAGCACACAAAAGACAAGACACGGCGCGCTGTAATAGCAGGAAGCAGCGTTGCGGTGAGATGAGGATGGATGAAGCTAGGAAAAATATTCAAAACCTTTTTCGTCTTTTATTTCATTGACATTGGTCTTGCATTTGACGATCCTACAGCAAACTATTGTCCTAAATTAAGGATTTCATCTTGGAAAGTATACATTACACGCGCCGCGCCTTGTACTCCTGCTCACTATTTTGATATTACCCTCATTCCTGTACAGGCTATGCCAGTCTGGGTATTCACCACATGTTGAATAATTAGGAGACAGGGGTTTAAGCCAGGACTCCAAACAAGGGCGATTCGATGTTGGGTCAGGTTTAAGTGTAGGAAAGGAGACGTATAAGAGGGCAGGGGTGGGTAACCCAACAGGGCCTGTGTTCTGCACATATAGTGAGGCATGCTGGGAAGGGGGTTGGGGGTACCTGTACGTGCGGTTCCTCTGATTAACAGATGCATTGCGTGCTGGGCTCTGCAGGGGTTGCGCCATGTTGCGCGTCGGGCTTGAGACGTAGTCGTTAGGGACAACGGGAGGACGCACCGGCTCGAGCGTCCTATAGGGGGAGTGTCGCCTGTGAGAGGGTCAGGAGTTGGGGGTGGGTGGAGGGGCATCCACAGAGAATTGTAGGAGAGGGGAAGGGTGGGGGAGAGTGGGGAACAAACAAGTGCAAACTTAAAGAAAATGGGGAACGACAGGTGGAACATTGGGGCTGGCTGGGGTGAATCCACAGGTAGCAACAGCTGGGCGGAACCAATGCAGCATTACGCTGCCTGAAATTAATTCAGTCTAAAAAGCTATTAAATCTAGGGGACCCCCCTGAGCAACTGTGATGTCATCTTCAGTCGACAGAAAGTGGCAAAATGGCCGCCATCGGAGATGGATAAAAATAACAGAATTCTGCTTCATAACTCATATTCCACAAATGTAATATTAATTAGAATGTCACGTTTAGACTAGTGAGGTCACATATAAGACACTATAATGTTTAAGGTTGACTTCCCCTTTAAACAGGAAAAAAAAACAACTAAAACCCTCCGTAAAAGGGATATTTAGCAGCTCAGGAGGAAAGGTTTTGTAATGGCAAAATGTTGCTATGAATAATATGTGGCAGCCAGAAGTGGGCAAGCCGGTACCATTCAACTCAAAGTAAATAAATAAAAAAGAAAAAGATGTCAGTCTTTAGCCAAAGACTGCAGCATTGGATCCATCATGGAGGTGTAGCTGTGGTTGCATGCTTCTTGCAGAGACGAAGACCAAGACCACACTTTAGAAAGTCACTGAGCAGATGGGACACAGTCACTCACAAATCTAGCGGACAATTCTTAAGATCAGCCACAAGCAGGAACACAGACAAAGACTGAGACTAGTCAGGAAGTGAGAAGAACAGTGTTTTTCAGCTGCATGAGCGGATAACCCCTAGGATTAGACACACATTCGACAGTCCAACACACACAACAAAAACAGGGTGAAAAGCTGCTAGTTTTAAAGCTTTTGCTTCAGAAGGCAAAATACACTTCCCGGGTACACACACACGTCCAACCTGCGCACACAACTTTGCTCTACACGTCCTTTTTTTGTTTCTCTTTTACTCTGCGACAGAGCGAGTGGTAGCTGAATGGTCGACATCCTGTCATCTGTGTAGATCTCATGTGTGCAAGGACCTCAAATACAAAACAAATGCTTATCTTAACGTACCCAAGAGTCCCTTTCCCACTCATCGGTGGGCTGGGCGGCTTCTGTGTTGGGGGGTTCGTGCGAGGGAGTCCACCTCCACCACCGGCTTTCATGCTCTGAGCACTGGCCTACACAGAGAGGTAAGTGTTATGAAAAGGAAGCCATTTCATTGTGGGAGAATTTAATAAACAAACAAACAAAAACACTTTTTAAAGGAGTAGTTGATTTAAAAATCACAACTTGATGTTTCTGTTGGTATAAAGTGACTGCTTGAAATACAGGTCAGAGGATTGAAATTTGTCAAAATGTCCAGCTACTCCTTTAAAAAAATAAATAAATAATAATAATCAAAGTACATCCACAGCAATTTCCAACAACAACAAAAACAGCATTCAGAAATCATAACGCCTTCTTTGTTTGAGGGGCTAGCTTTGAAAATCTTACCTTAAACCTTTGCAACCACTACGGTTGATTACAAAGGTTAAATAAGGTGAGCAGAGAGAAAAAGAAAGAGAAAGAAAATCAACAGATTAGTGTGCAATAGAAAAGAGGAAAATAACAGACCAAGAGTTATCCCTTTTAGAAGCCTTATAAAACACCTAAAACAAGCAGTTCAAATCATTATTTATAAAAAATAAAAAAATAAAAAAGCAAGAACGGCATGTTTCTCATTTCAAAACATTTGACCAAACTGCCTTTTATTGAAACTAAGTAACAAGTTGCTAAAGTCTGGGCCAGAAGAAAGTAGTGGGGGTGGGGTCAAAAGCATAAGCATGTGTTTGAAAGACACTCAAAATAATAATACACCCTTTGTTTTCTCTTTACCTTGACTCCATGGCCCATGTCATCCAACAGGTTGTAGTCGATAGGCTTGCGGATGTAGCGCACAGGCCTTTCTGGATTGGCCGGGGCGATGATCTTGTGTGTGCGAGATGTGTTCTTGTTGGTGGTGAGGATCCCAATCTCCCGCCTGGCCACCTTCTCTTTGTGAATGTCCACCGTCTGAATGCATGAACACATTTTCTTACGTCGTTAGAACTGTAGATGCTTATTTGCTGCATTCAATCGAAATATATACAAAGAGCTGAGCTGTCCACTATTTTCTTCTTTAGAAAGAATCCTAGTTTTCTTTTATATTGTATGGACTGTTTTCACACCTCTCCAAGCTGCCATCATGCTTTACATTTTGATAACGCACATGACCGCGTGAAGCTTTGTGGCTTGCGTTACCAAATAAGGTATTTAGCCCCAAACATTTGAAGGCTCATTTACATTGTGTTTAGCAAGGTTTTCTCCTGAAATTCTGTCACTCTTAGGGAAAAAAATTAATTAAAAAAAAAAATCACAGCCAGCCAAATGTCCACTAAACAAATACATTCATCAAGCAAAGATGCACTCCATTCAGTTCACGTTCACCCAAAATATGAACGAGTTCAGGAATTTTTATTCATTTAACTTGTTCAGGTACAACACTGGTTATACAGTGGTACCTCGGCTCACGAACGCTTCAGCTCACGAACTTTTCGCCTCACGAACATTAAATTCGCGAGCATTTTGTCTCGGCTGACGAACTAGTTTTCGGCGGACGAACCAAATCTCGCGACACGAGAAATCACGAGAAGCTGATGCACGCTCACGGCGTCCCAGTTCGTCGTCCCCTTTGTTGGAGTGCGGACGTGGTTTGTGTTCGGTAGACATTTTGGATCATTTTGGAGTACTTTTGGAGTGTACTTTTGCTACCATGGGACCGAAAAAGACCCCACAAAAGGCTAGTGTTAAGCCTAAGAAGACATTGAAGAAAATTACGGTCGAGCAGAAGAAGGAGATCATCGACAAACACGAACGAGGTGCGCGTTTGTCAGCATCAAGTGAGAGCATCAAGACCATGTTAACTAAGTGGCGTGATGTGCAGGCTTTTATCGAACAGTACCATTCAGAAAAGACTGTGGCTATGAGAATCATCAACATGATGAATGATAATGTGATGCCTCAGTTTCGTAAGACCTTACAACTCAGAAAGCAACAGGTGTCAATTAAGAGGTTTTTAGTCAGCAACAAGGATAAAGAGTCTCCTAAAAAGCAAAGAAGAGAAGCCACACCGGAGGACTCTCCTTCCAAACAGTAACTACTTCCCTCCCTCCTCCTCCCACTCCATTCCATTCCATCAAGCCTTCAACTACTGTACCATCACAAAGGCAAGTTGCAAGTTTTGCAAATAAAAACACTTTATTATACAGCACAGTGTATTTCTTTAATTACAATACAATAGCACATTTATTATACATAAAATAAGGTATATTTTGTGTAGTTTTAAGGCTTTTTTAGTAGAAAATTGTGTTTTATGGGGACCTGGGAACGGATTATTCTCATTTCAATGGTTTCCTATGGGAAATACTTGTTTGGAAGACGAACTTTTCGGCTAACATACTCTCTGTGGGAACCAATTAAGTTCGTGAGCCAAGGTACCACTGTATTACGATAGTTGACCGCGGTTGAGTCGGGATGTGCGAGCGGTCTGTATTTGCAAAAAGTTGCATGTCAGCAGCCCAGTGCCCACCTGAGAGATGTGGTTGATAGAAGACTCCATGCGGCGTAGCTGCGAAGCCTGGATGTCCAGCATCTGCAGGACATTGTTGGCCAGCGTGTTGATCAGGTAGGCCACGCTGGCCAGCGACTGAGTGGTGTAGTTCTTGGTTTCCTCCAGTGCTCGCTGCTTATCTGGAGACTAACAGGAAGCGTGGCATGTAATATTTAAATGAATGTGTACAATTGTATTGATATTTAATTAAATAACAAATTTGGGACTTTTATTTTGAAACACATACAAAGACAGGAGTTTGTATCATCAAGAACACATGGGATCACCGATCAAGTGTATACTGTCTCACAACTATGCAAAAACAAGTTACTATTTACATCTACATAGTAGTCATATTTGGACATCATGTGATATGACCTGAAAATTTTGTCCAACAAATATACATTTTCATTATAATTTTATTTGTGTGGCAAGTTAGCTTTTTTATTTGGATGGCCAATGTCAGCCTTATAAATTTTAATTTAAGTTTAAAATATGTGGCGTGACCGTGCAACCAACTATCATTTGGTATGACCATTGCAGAACATTTTCCAATAAGATACAGTACAGGCCAAAAATTTGGACACACACATCTCATTCAATAGGTTTGCTTTGCATTACTATTTACATTGTAGATTCTCACTGAAGGCATCAAAACTAAGAATGAACACATGTGGAGTTATGTACTTAACAAAAAAGGTGAAATAACTGACAACAGGTTTTATTTTATTTATTTTTTTCAAAATAGCCACCGTTTGCTCTGATTACTGTTTTGCACACTCTTGGTATTCTCACCTCTGGGAAATCCTTCAATACTGTTGGAAAACCATTTCAGGTGACTACACTTGAAGCTCATCGAAGGAATGTCAAGAGTGTGCAAAAACTAATCAGAGCAAAGAGTGACTATTTTGAATAAACAAGAATATTTTTAAGTATTTTACTTTTTTTAAAGTGCATAACTCCACATGTTCATTTATAGTTTTGATGCCTTCAGCGAGAATCTACAATGTAAATAGTCAAAACAGAAAATGCATTGCGTGAGAAGGTGTGTCCAAACTTTGACCTCTACTGTATCGGTCCTAAAATTGTAGATAATAGTAAATAATGATAACTAATAAATATTTTATGTGTTTTATAAAAAATAACTGTGCTGGGTCTGGTAACATCCTTATCTGTCAATGACCCACCTTCGGACAATATAAAGTCTTTAATGAACCTACCAGGCATGTTTTTGTACTTCAAGAGGAAGCCACAGAAGGCCAAAGTAGAGAGACAACTCGACCTCAATGTTGGCCACACATCAAGTTGATTAAATTATAAAAGTTACTTTATAGGCCCTGTAAAGTGAATTCTGAGAATTATTTCTAAATATCACGTTTTAAGAATACTGCTAAAAACGTGCAAAGAAAGAATGTTGTAGTACTCGATTGTGAGAGAATGAAATTATTTTTCACCATTTCAGGTTTCCTGATTTTTAGGGTGTGGCTAAACGGCACCCAGTGATGTGCTTGGCCATCCAACATGAGTCACCCCTCGCCATAAGAACAGAGCGCCTTTTGCAAAATGTAGTTATTGTTTAGCCCGTTTCTACCGCTACAGCCTACAGTTAGTTGGCTGATGAGATAGATGTCAGCTTCAAGAATTTAAACAGGATAACAAACTCATCTGATAAGAGGAAATAAAAACATCCTTCTCAGAAAAATATGAACCACTTAAGAGGAAGTTAAACATCATGGAACAGTTCTAAAGGAATATTTGGAGGCATGAAGGGAAACAGTGTTTCCACTTCCTTACTGACACTGGGGGCAGCAGTGTCAGTAGTATGAATTGAAAGACAATGCTGTCTAAGAAGATGCCCACTGCAAAACTGCCATAACTCAACTGTGACGCTCTGGTCATGCTTCTCAAGTTATCTCAACCCATACAAGTCACATCTGAATGAAACGAGACCATTGTGTCATGGAGGAAAGTTGTCGAGAAGGAACTGACTCTAGAAGGAGCAAACAGGAAGTTGAATTGACAGTCCTAGAAGGCTATAGGGTGTGAAAAAATAAATAATCAGAGCAGCAGGACAACCTGTCAGACCTGCTCTTCACGATTTAAATAAAAAAAGAATCAAATCTTTTCAAAATCCCATTTTGGTAACACACTAATCACTGTGACAAAATGCCGTTTACTATTCGATTAATTGCCAAGCACATTACAGTTAAGATTACAGCTGCATCATCAACAAATGGAGGCGAGAGGGTTAAATACATTTCTATCCATACAAAAGGATGAAAATGTCGCAGTTGCCGCCATCCTAACTTGACTGTAAAGGAATGTAATAAAAATTGTGATACTGTAGGAAAATCTGGGGTGAAAATAGGCAACCCCCATAATGAGTCTCAGTGTTTGTGCACAAGATCATAAATCAACCGACTGCCACGGCTATAACAATATGTGGTGTAGATGCCCAGAGATTAATCTATCGTCTCGTCCTGTATCCACACTCGCTCGGTTCACAGGCAGCTCACGGTTGTATCCCAGTGATCAAATCAATCGATTATCAACGCGATTTAAAACGTAGCTGTCTGATGGGGCAGCGGCAAGCTATGTGGCTAAGGCGATAGCCCACGGCGATCGTAAAAGTCACAAAGGTGTTGGTACCGTGGGTATAACAGACATTTTGAGACTGTGTGCGTTAAACACACGTCGGGGGCACGAGACAAAGCCTGTGAGTTGTATAAAGCCGCGCGTTGTTTTTTTGTTGTTGCTTTTATCCGAGCTTGGCTAACACCGCATCTCGTCGAAAGCACTAGCAACAGCTACCCGAACAGCGTTTGTAATGCCCGCGATATACCCATAAAAAAAACGTTTTCTCATACTGGAAAATTCTTACCTGGACATAGTTGCTCTCACAATATTCGGCGACTCTTTCCAAATTAGTGAAACTATCCAGCAGTGCGCTGCGACCTGCTGGAATCTCCTCTTCTAAAAGCATTTGTAGCTCCGCCATTTTCACATCTTTAGCGGGGCAGCATGGGCTCACTGGCGCCGCTACGGTTGCGTGCGGTACTGCAAATATCACTGGATGATTAAAAAATGGGGCGTGTGTTGGGGCAGGGGGCGGGGTCAAGAGTACTGTACATTGTATCTATCACGGTCAATGAACCTATATACGTTGTTTATCGCAAAGTATAAATAGTAAAATCAAATACCTGCTAAAAATAGTTTCCTCATCTTTCGTAAGGAGCTCCGTCATCCCGAAGGGGCTCAGAGTCGAGGTGGCTTGGGCTTCTGGTTAGGAACAGCACCTCGATTGTGTATTTCAAGCAGTCCTTCTCGACTAATGGGGCCAGTAGAGGCCCGTGTGACCCCAGGGAACATCTTTTATTTTTATTTTGCCCAACTAGAATCAAGTGTAATTGCACATCCACTACAGTAGGGGACAGTGTCACTCTCATTGTCAGAGTGCGCAACACTTTTAGCTCCTCTTCAAAGGTGTACTTAAACCAATTTTATAGTCAAATGATACTATTTATAGTTGCAGCACAGAGTTGGGGCTGTGCAAACTATCTTCTTTTGAGGGGACATAACAAAATAATTGAGAAGTATTGATTCACAGACATGTAGAAGGGGCATCCACTCAAAAAACACCCATGCACTGCATCCGTACAGGGTTCCAAATTAGGATTTTAAAGTTACAATTTCTCATTAGGGTTTTTAACTAGGGTTAGGGTTTCAAAGTCGGGTTAGGTTTTTTTGAATGCATGCCTGTCAATGGACCACAGATAAAGAGGCATTGAGAATGGGCACCCTACAAAACGTTACGGAATGTTGCTATCTATCATAAACGTGGAGAGGAAAAGGTCAAAATCATGATGTGCAATATCAAAACAAAAGGAAAATTAGAAATGAGCAAAGAATGCAAGTATGTATGAACACAGTTTTATTCTTAACGTTTATTAGCCAAGATGCTTGATTCAGAATTAAGATACTTTTTTCACTTCTCACCTGTTTATTAGCCTCTTGCTAAAAGACCCCCTTGCAGTTGAAGCACTGTACAAGACCCCTCATCTTATCTCATTCATCCCAAAAAGAAACAATGTAAAGATATGGTGAAAAATGCGGACCTCACAAATAAACATTTTTACAAACGACTAATTTGAACTCCTCCTGCTGACGGTGATCCACGTTTCATCCTTTGGTGCCGAAACCAGCTCGGATTTGACCTCCAGGACTTGACCCTCCAACCGGTGAAGCCTCAGCTGCCGTACCAATGTGCTGAGCAGCACAGTAGCTATTGTGTATGCAAATCTGTAAGGAAAATGCATAGTAAAACAAATTGAAGACCATTATTTGATGCACCTTTGTGTTTGATGGCGGCCATTACCTGAGCTCAGGACATGTCTGATTCCCAGAGAAACCAAGCAGAGAGAAAGTCTTTCTGGTTGAATCATCCTCAAAACGATCTGGGTCAAATCTGGGAGTTAATCAAAAAGTGTATTTAAAGCACTCCCAAACACACGCAGTTGAAATCAACTTTTAACCCATCAAACAATACATCGTTCAATTAAGCATTAAAAACAGACCTGCTTGCTGAGCTCCAGGTGTTGGAATCTTGCATCACGACACCCAATGCATAGATCACCAGGGTCTGAAATATGACGACATGATACGTTTCGTATGATACATCACTTTTTGTCTAGTGTTTGACGAAACAGGAAGTATCATGTATTACGTTTTCGTTTTCATAATGATAAATAGAAGTGCAATTTGAAGCCACACCAAAATGTCATGTTCTTCTACCTCCTACTTTGCACTTTTTACCTCTTTCGGGATGACATGCAGATCAACTTTTCCATCCAATTCCTGAAGTCGGGCAGCAATGGGAGTCAACTTTGCAGTTCTCACCGTCTCATTCAGCACCTGCTGGCAGTATCTGCCCAATGACAGAATTATGTGTCAAAGTCCATTCAGGACACAAATCAAGCGCTAAAAAAATTAATTATTGGCTTAATGACAATGAAAAGCTTACTTGAGCTGAGGAATCTTGTTTAAGGAAATGGGATCTGAACCCAAAACATCTTCCAGCTCTTGATACAACTTATCCTGGACTTCTTCTGAGGCGGACAGGAAGTGAAGAACCCAGATACACACTGGCAAAAAGTTTGACCATTTACTTGGGGAGATGAAACGTGACTATTTGTTTGCATGCCATGCAGTGAGGCGCAGCACACACAGTTGGCAGTGATGACGCATCCAGCCAAAGTGAACACCATACTGTCCTCCATGATCTGAAACAAACAACAAATCCTTGTGCAAATATTGTATACTAATCCTCTGTGTGCTTCATTTATTTTTTTTATTTTAATTTTTTTTAAGTCCTCAACTCAGTTCTCACCTGTCGCTCTGTGAGAGACGACTTAAGCAGCATGTCCACAAACACCATCTGCTTCTGATTGGCTTTTCTCTCCTTGGCCACAGACAGCAATACTGACTCCATTTCTGACAGAGCTAAATACACACACATGGATTTACACAGTGGCACGTCTGTCCGTCCGTCCGTCATTCATTCATTCATTGAAATCCGTCCATCCATCGTTCATTGAAGTGAGCCCCGTGATTTAGGGTAGCTGGAGACAAATCCAGCCGTTATCCCGAAACTCACAGAAAGTCAGCTGGGACAGACCCCAACTAGCTCTAATAAGATGCTGTTAACATTTTTACTTTTCATTTATATTTTAACTGTTTTGAATTTAGTTATAAATGTGTAGATCTTCCGCTTCCGGTCACGTTGGCGCAGCACGTCTGCGACACGGGCTCCGTGGAAAAGCTGCAGTTCTTCCAACTTTTCCTTATTTAACTTTTAATTTTTAACTTTTTTAAATTGTGAGCCACTTGCTCAATCTGTCCGCGACTCCTACGCGAGTTACAGCACACGTCGGGGCTCCGAACGGAGCCTAATCTAACAATCTAACAAGATCAAAGGAATGACATGGCTTTGGCTTTGTTGTCATATGTCAGAGACGCACTCTGGGCCCTCCGTTCAACAGGCGACACACCACCCCCTCGACCTGCCGGAGGAGATTCGGCGAGCAGACCGGGGAATACGCCGCTGGAGAAGAGGACAACGAGGTGGAGCACGCCAAAGGCTCCGGAGGAGAGGATGCAGACCAGCGCTGCCGTCCTTGCTGCTCGGCAACGTGAGGTCCTTAAAGAGCAAGCTGGATGAGCTGAGGAGCCTCACCTCAGCCTGCCGCGAGCACCGTGACGCCTGCGCCATGGTGTTCACGGAGACATGGCTCCACAGCGACATCCCAGACTCTTTGTGTGAGATCGAGGGATTCTCACTCATTCGCGCCGACAGGACTGAGGCGTCGGGAAAAAGCAGAGGTGGGGGCGTCTGCATTTACATTAACGACAACTGGTGTCGGAATTACGCGGTGCGGCAGATCACCTGCACCCACGACGTGGAGCTCCTCTGCCTAAGTCTGAGGCCGGGCTACCTGCCGAGGGAGTTTGGAAACATTTTTCTCTGCGACGTGTACGTTCCGCCCAGCGGGAACGCCGCCAGCGGCGCCGCCTTCATCAACAACTGCGATGGTGCACGGAGGCCCTGGTTTTCATCTTAGGGGACCTCAACCACTGCAAATTGAAGCTGTCTCTCCCCGGTTTTCATCAGTATGTAAAATGTGGAACAAGGAGAGACAAAGTCCTGGACAAATGCTTTCGGAACGTGAAGAACGCATATGTGAGTAGAGCCCCCCCCCTCTCCAATTCTGACCACAACACAATTCACCTCATCCCCACCTACAAAACAGCTCTCAAACGCAGCAAACCACAAAGAAAGACTGTTAAAATCTGGCATTGAGACCCTTAAAGGATGTTTCCTATGCACAGAGTGGAATACTTTTGATGGGCTGGATATGGATACTGCTGCTGTGCCTGTAACTGACTATATTAAATTCTGTGTGGACAACATCATACCAACAAAGGAAATAACTTTACCCCAACAACAAACCGTACATTACTAAGGAGGTTAAAGACTGTATTAACCGCAAAAAAAAGGGCATTTAAGAACCAGGACAGAGCCCAGCTCAAACTGGTTCAAAAATAACTCAAACGCATGCTTAAAGAAGCAAAAAGGAAGCACAAAGAGACTATAGAAAAAAACTTTGCTGCTAACAACTCTAAGAAAATGTGGGACACCATGAGGAGGATCACCAACGTGACTCCTGCTCAAAAAGGTCTCAGCACTCTAAATGACCTCCAGAAGGCAAGGGAGCTGAATGACTTTTATTTAAGATTCAAAACCCAGGACTTCTCCTCTGAATGTGGGGAGGTCCTGAGGTCCATTTCAGTGAATGAGCAGGACTCAAGGCTGGTCATTCATCCCCATGATGTCCAATCTGCTTTTAAGTCTGTCTGCACAAAGAAGGCCTCAGGACCAGATGGGATATCTGCCCTTCTGCTAAAATCCTGTGCAGAGGAGCTCACAGCGGCATGGCAGCCCATCTTCCAGAGATCTGTGGACTCACACTCCATTCCCAGTCTCTGGAAAAAATCAGTAATCACCCCGGTTCCTAAAAAACAATGTCCTGTGGTCAATAATGACTTCAGGCCTGTGGCTCTAACTTCCATTGTTATGAAGTGTTTCGAGAGGCTGATGGTGACTCGGCTCAGGGGGCAGGTGGATGCACACTTAGACTCCCTTCAGTTTGCCTACAAGCGGGGTCGCGGCACCGACGATGCTATCAACAGCATCACACATCTGGTCAGCAAACACCTAGACGGCCCGAAAGCTTATGCTCGTGTGTTGTTCGTTGACTTTAGCTCAGCGTTCAACACAATGCAGCCGCACCTGCTTTTGGGTAAACTGAAGGAGATGAATGTGAACCCGTACATCTCGAGGTGGTATCACTCCTTCCTGACACAGCGCACACAGCAAGTCAGGGTCAACAGCTCCCTCTCGGAACCCAGATTGATAAGCACAGGCGCCCCACAGGGCTGCGTCAGCTCCCCGGTCCTCTTCACATTGTACACAAATGATTGTGTGACATCACACCCTGAGAACTTTATCATTAAGTTCTCTGATGACACAGCTATCGTCAGCTTGCTGCAGGCCGGCAGTAGCCCACTGGACTATTTCTCAGAAATAGAGAAATTTGTCCAGTGGTGTGACCGGAATCATCTTTTGCTCAATGTGGGGAAGACAGAGGAGGTGATATTTGATCCAAAAACAGTTGGTGACCACGGGCCAGTCGTCATTAAAGGCAATCACATCACCCAGGTGGGTTCATACAGGTATCTGGGGGTCCACATTGACAACACACTCAGCTGGAGGGTACACGTTGGAAGTCTCTGCTCCAAACTCCAACAGCGTCTCTATTTCCTACGCAGACTGAGGGTCTATGGAGTGGAGCAGAGGATCATGCTGTTGTTCTACCGGGCTGCATTGGAAAGTATCATCAGATACGGCATTGCGGCCTGGTACGGCAACCTGACTGTGCAGTCAAGGTCACAGATTGCCGGTCTGGTGCGGACTGCCATGAAGATCATGGGGGTCAGGAATCATCCTTCCCTACAGATGCTTTATGAGCGGTCCGTCACCAGACTGGCACAGAAAATTATTACTGACCCGACTCACATTCTGCATCATGACTTCCAGCTACTGCCTTCCGGCAGGAGATTCAGGGCCCCCAGAACCAGGCTGAACCGCTACAAGAACTCATTCCTGCCGACATCCATCAAATTGCTTATAACCGACATTAACTAAGTGGTGCAATATATATATATAGGAGTGTGTGTGTATTATTTATTTAAATTATCTCTCTCTATGCTGTTGTTTTTCTTACTGTAAACTACTGCTGCACTTCTTATTTAATTTTGATTTTATCTCTTTCTATTCAGTTGTTTTTTCCTTACTGTAAACTGCAGCTGGACGGAGTCCAGGAAAAAGTTCCCCACGGGGAAAATAAAAGTATATCATATCGTATCGTATCGTATAGATGTAGGTGTAATTATGTTAACTCAATATAACTTGATGAGTAATGCTTTTGTCCTCTTTGTTATCTTTTGTTCTCTTTTCCCAGAAATGAGAAAGTTAATAAGTTTATTTTATTTATCCAAGAAGTCTAGTTTCTGTTCGTCAGAAATCCGGTTTTTGAAAGTTCAAGGACGAGCTAGAATACTGAAAGAAAGTCTAATCTGATTTTTGTACTTGAAGGGAGGGGGAGGCGTTTTCTTGTAAAACACTGCTTTTAATAAAAGTGCCGTGTCTTCAACAAGAAGACACACATATTGGATGACACTGCTTAGGTGATATACAATTGTGTGATTGTGTGACCAGAGATCTCTGTATTGAAAGAACCTTGCAAGGACCCTCTTCACAAGAATCTCAACTCTGATTTATTTGAACACGCAAAAGATTACAAAAATACAAGTAATCTAACAATGCTTAATAGAAAATCATCTTGGAGGGAGTGTCTGAATTTTCAAAAGTCTCCAACAATACCATTAAAAGTAACTAGTGGCTTTTTTTCAACAAGAGTCACTGGAGGTGTCTTACTCTCTAAATATAGAAACAATGTTTTTTTTTATTTTTTATTATCAACACACACATGGTGACACATTACGATAAATATGGTGGTAAAATTTGAAAGGGCTTTGAAATGTCATCACTGTTGAACCCCTTTCATCCCTGTTCTCAACCTTAACTTTGATAATAGTGACAAATGTGAAGAGGCTTGGTTTCCTGACACTTCACTTTTTTAGCCCCCACCCCCCTCAAAAAAACAAACAACATAAAACTAAATAAAATCGAAGGTAGACGTACAGTATAACACAATAAAACACTGACTCAACTTTAACCAGATGCATGCAGATAAGTATTACTGATTCAGAAGTGAGTCAGCACAGCTCAAATCAGTGTACATTCTGTTCTTCTTTCATTATTACTGCCAACTTTATCCATAGTGATGTGAGCAGCCAGAATAGAGAAGTGTGTGCACCTCTTTTGTTCAAGTAGTTCTATGATTGTTCAGACGTCTTTGCCATTACTAAGACCAAGAAAACTACTCCATGCAAAATAGATGTCTCTCTTTGACATGGCATTACTGTACCTTAACTCTTTGACTGCCAGACGTTTTCAGAAAAGGGATGCCGTGGGTGCCAGTCGATTTAAGCATTTTGACTGATCTTTCAAGGTCCACAGAAAATTATGTGTTTGGACTATGGAAACACACATACTACCAAATGAAAGATTGGACTCTCATCTTTCAAAGTTTGTTTCTACCTTATTCCGTTTTTCAGTAATCAACAATAGAAAATGGTTAGTTTCACCTGTGTTTTGAAACAAACGTCTTTTAACGTCTTTGGCACTCCTCCATAGGATTTTACTAAACGTTATTTAACGTTTTTGGCAGTCAAAGAGTTAAATGCTCCATTTATTTTTAGAAATCACCCAATTGACGGAATATCTAGTTTGTTCATACCTCAAATTTTGGCTTGCAACACAAAGCTAAGAAAATGTACCAAGTGATCGCTCGTAATTCGAAAAACCGAAAAGTTGGGGCACTGGCATGTCAAGGTACCGCTGTACTTGCATGAAATGTTTGTTTTAGTCAGGATTATATATTATATTAGATATTTCCGCGACCCGACCTCGGATAAGTGGCAGAAGATGGATGGATGGATTATATATTTCCCCCTACCTATTAAGAGTAATATTGTACATTTATGATTTGTTTCTATGAATTTCTAATGAAAGTCTCTGAATGAAAATTCCTGGAATTTCACAACCGTTACTCATTTGCTGAAGCGTACATTTATATTTGTCAACTGGAATCCACTGACGAATATATTTGTCAAGTCGTCAGTGTTGCTCGGGACGCAATTATCTGTAAATTATTATTTTGCCAAACGACAAAAGCTTGGCATTTTATAGGGTTAGGTAATGACACAAAAGTTTAAAAAAACATTAGCATCAAAGGCTTGGCATGTTTCTTTTTGGAAAAAAAGAAGACGCTTGTTTTCTCCACTTTTTGGTCAGAAATCTGTGTTTTTGGTAAAATCAACCCATGTTATAACTGATGTAGCCTAGAAAAGATAGAAATAAACTTTCCTGTTGAACAAAGAGTCTACTCTTTCTTTTGGTAGGCTTGGTGGTAAAATTGTCACGCAACACAATATCCTGTGGGTCTGGAAAGATTACTCAAAATGATTGAAAACAGCTGGCAAAATGAGAAACTCTGCTTTGAATATGGCTGGAAGTGAATGACTTAATCCAGATTTATGATAAATGCAAATAAGTCAATACTTTTATAGGACGCTGCTAAAGAAAAATTGTAGTTGGAAAATGTTCACCTGTCGCATAATGTGTCTTTTTGCTGGAGCTTTTCTCCTGCGAGCCGTCCAAGTAGCCTTTCCCGATTTCTGACCAGATCTGTCAGGATGAAAACAAAAAACATATCTGCAGCATCACCAGAAAAACACTCAATTGTTTTTTTCTGTGGACTCAGAGGTAGTTTAAGCTACAATTCGTACCGCGTCATGATTCTTGTGGAACGATATGACTTCGGCATCATCACCGAAGCGCTCGCCAAGGGCGAGCTGAGTGACGGTCTTCATGGAGAGACCCATCAGGTGAGCACAAAGTGGTATGTGCTGAGCCTCTGGGAATGACACCCACTTTCCAACCAGCTCCTCAATTAACTGGCAGAGAAATTGGCAGAATTTTGGGTGAAAAACCATGAAAAGCGGTGAGTGACATGTTTTAGCCTGCTCTGCCACACCTTGAGAACCAATGAGAAGTTTTTCTTTAGAGTGTCGTTGATGGTGTTGTCATACATCTTTTTTCTAATGACAGCCTCATTGACCTCTCCACTCGTCCCTGATTGGTAACCGAGTAACGACTTCAGCATAGTTTCAAACGAGTCAGCTATGGAAAGCAAAGGAAAGCCTAAAGTGAAGGACAAAACACAACTCCATCGTTGTAATATTTTTGCACTTGTTGCACCTACTTGTGTGGTTTGGGTTGATGTGTTGCCGCAGCTGGTTCACAGAGCCCAGGCTTACCACGAGCCGCCGACCGAACCAGAATGATGCCACGGAGCCAAACTCCTCATGTAAAGCCACCAAGAATTCATGCAGACTGCCTCTGTTCACAATGTCTGGCAAGTTGCCATCTCTAACGACACGACAGCCAAACACACACACACACTCAATTCTTTCAAGGCTAATCAGAGACGTGACAACTTAAATTTGATAATTTGATTGACAATTGTGCATTAAAGTAGCAGAATAACAATGACATTGCTTACTTCTCATCAGTAGGATTCAGACCTGGGATGTCAGAGGCTCTTCTGGATGACTGAAAACCGCAAGCAATTAGACTCTCAATTATCGTTAATGTGAACACACAAACACGCACTGCACTTGATGCTTCAACTCAGGTCCCATTTCATGTCCCCTTTTAGTATAACAAATTTTTAACGTATTTTAGTGTTTGCTTGAAATGACATTGCATGATTCTGTCGATTTTTATCAACTTGTTTCCCATTTAAACTGAACCGATGAACAGCATCAACACAGGGTTACATTCAGTCGAATATAATTCTGTGTGGTACTCTAGTTGTGTACCCAGGCTCCCTCTAGTGGTATGCAAAATAATCACTGTCTGATTATAGTGTGTTTAACTTTAAATTTATTCTTGCGAATTGTTTGTATTTAAACATTTCTTAAAGCCCCATACCGATAATTACAAAACGGGGGAGATTCCACGAATACATGGTCGTCACGAATTGTGCTCGCGTTGTAAAGTGTGTAAAGAGACACAGAATCGGAATCGGTTTAACATAGTACGTAATATTAACGTTCAGATTAGGGGGAGGTTGAAATGATTGAGTTTTCAATTAGCAGTGTGTGTGTGTGCGTGTGTAGTACGGACGGCCAACCAAAGCCTTTTAGCAAACTTTCAGCTAATTAGTGGCTAACTTACCGGGTAAAGATACACAATTGCGCCAACCAAAACGACTATAAACGTTACGGCAAAGATAGCAAAATCCAGCATGACTGTTGCCTACTGTAAGCACTATTTTACGCACTTATAAGCAGTAATACCGAGGTGAAGAGCAATCAGACTCCACGTCAACAGAACGTGTCGGACTCTCTCTGCGTTCGACTGGAAAATACATGAGATGTAAGGTATAACTAATCAATCTCAGAAAGAATCGATGCGCGAATAAGAGCGTTTACAAAATAAAAAAATGTCTAAGATTCATAATAATGTAAGGGCTAATGAACGACAAAATAAAAACAACTACATTATCTTTTAAGATGAGTAAAAAAATAAACGTATTTTGATTTTTCTTTTTACAAAATTTGACAAATAAAGAATCAGTCAAAAGCTTAATAAGACCTTCTCATACGTATCTCCAAACTTTTGATTCATAAAACGACAGCGCATCAGACAAGTGTTTCCGACAAAGTTACTGGGATCACCAAATGCTTACTTGCTGCTATTCGAATCTATATATTAAAAAACAGTCTGCACAATGTTCAAATGACAGGTTTTGGTGGCATAAAAATAATAATAATCTCCAAACAACCCAACTGAAAACAGAATCTTTTAAGGCTTAAAAACAGTCATAATAATAATTGGGGCTGGGCTCTGCCTGGGCCATTCCAAAACCAATTACCTTCTTGTGAAGCCATTGTTTTGTTCATTTGGATGTTCACACTTTGCGTTGGCCTCTTGACAGCCTCCCTTTAACGGTTTCCTTCTCATCTTTTAATCAGTTTCGAAGGGAAGGACATCTAGTTTGTCGCTTATGTGCCATATTTTTCCACTTTGATGATTGTCTTCACTGTTTCACCGTATACAGTATTTAATACCACTAAAATGTACCCTTCTCCTGACTGATTGACCAATGTGAACACTCTGATGCTGTGGAAGTTCTTTGTAGACGATGGCAGTGGCTACAACATGTAAGGAAAGCCTACTAGAAAAACAAACTTTAATCAGAGTTAATCAGGGGTACTTTAAAAGGCGGCTGATTATTTAGATTTGCATGTGATTCAAAAGACAAGCACATTTATTTACCAAGCAAGAACACACAAAAACATGTACAGCATGAATATTTATTACATAAAACAGAGCATAAAAGTGTGCAAAAATGACAAAAGTTATACAGTGGTCAGTCTGTGATAGTCAGGCACTCATTTCTGATTTGTCATCTGCCTTGGGGGGCTCAATTTGCATGGAAATCAGATAGTCTGAGGAAGAGAAACAGAATGAGACAAAGTCCATACAATACCATCCCTTGATGTCATTTTCATACTTTCGGTGTAGTCCGTCTCAGATCGGATGGAGATCAAGAGCCAGGCCAGGCCCACCAACAGCGCCACCACAAGGTTGACGGTTGCCCAAGAGTGGAGAATTTGATGGTCGGACCCCGGTAGCCTTGAGGGGAATGAGGTCATTAGCATAAGAGCCAAGCATCAGATTTGTGAAAAAATGGTGAACTTTTGTGTGTGTGTTCCCCCCCCCCCCGTTAATTCCCATGTAAAGTTTCCAAGTTTGAAAATGTTATAACCAAAAGGTACCTCACCATAATGTTGCGTTGGTGTCTGGGTAGAGGTTGATGCGATCACTTGTCATTTGCTGGCTGAGGGAGAGCACCAATGCGGAGAAATACACTGCGGTGTTGAATGGGAGCAGAAAATTTGGTAAAAATAAAGAAATAAACAAACAAACAAAACAAGACCGCAATTGAGGGGTAAATAAATACTCACGGAATGAAGCAAGAGCCACCGGGTCCAGTGTGAGCAGCTCCTGCAGCGCCATGGAGCTCTTCGCCACATTTACTCTACAACGAATGTTTATAATCATTTTTATTTTGATCAATTTTATATGATATATTATTATATAACATTACATTTGCCCCCTTGTCAAAATTTTTTATGTAGTCTGTTAGAATACAACAAAACAAAAAGTGTTGAATCTAGAATGAAACCCACTTTACCCAAATTGTATGACATAATCCTGTAAATAACAAAGAATTTTAAAAATGTCGTTTTCATAGGTTTCAATTGGCCAAAAGTGGCCACGATAAAGCCACATGATACGAGATGATGTAAACAAACTATTGTTGACCCATTGAACCCATTAAGGCCTAAAGCGCCTGGCAAAACATGCCTCTAAAACCTATGACTCAAATGTCACCCCCCACGAAAACCTGAAGTTTTCCTGGAAATTCAACAATATTAAAAATAATTGATATCTCAGCTCCGGAAGCAGAAACATAATTCCAAAAACATTTTAGAGCTTACACTTGTGGCGTTCACACAAACCTAAGTTTATTATTATAAATCTTCAATATATATATATTTTTTAATCAACAAACAAATGTCACATCTGCGGGTGCATAACTCCAAATATATTTATTTTCAACACTGGAGCGCAGTTGGAATAACCTCGGGGGATCGTCGTCTATTCCGTTACAAAGCCGTCAACATTTTCAACATCTTCCAGTAAAAAATAAAATAAAAAATTCAACATCCTCATTGTCTACTAACTATTCTTAACAGTATGTCACTGTCGACTCGTTACACTGATTCAAATTCCTCCCGCGCCGCCGTCAATCGTGTCATTTATTTAATAACTATCAAATCTGTCAACACATAATAAAATTCCAGGACATGCTACAAGGCCCGCGTCACCCTCTCGTGTATTTTCGGATTAATTTCATCGGCTAAGAAACCAAGAATTGGTCAAAACACAACAAAATGACATATTCGCTCTCCCGGCCTTAACTCTTTGACTGCCAAAAACGATAAATAACGTTTAGTAAAACCCTAGGGAGGAGTGCCAAAGACGTCAAAAGACGTTTGTTTCAAAACAGAGGTGAAACTAACCATTTTCTATTGTTGATTACTGAAAAACGGAATAAGGTAGAAACAAACTTTTTTTTCTGATGAAAGATGAGAGTCCAATCTTTCATTTGGTAGTACGTGTGTTTCCATAGTCCAAACAGATTATTTTCTGTGGACCTTGAAAGATCAGTCAAAATGCTTAAATCGGCTGGCACCCACGGCATCCCTTTTCTCAAAACGTCTGGCAGTCAAAGAGTTAATGGGTTAAAAAGCTGAAGTTTGAAAAAAAAAAAGAGAAAAAAAAAAAGGAAGCTAAGTGAACACAAATGGCCTGCATGGACGAGATCGGCAAAACGGTCCTTAGTACCTGTCAAAAGCAGCCACGGTGCTGATGGCCAACAGCATGTAAAGAAGAGACTGCGATGGGTAAGCCAGGCAGTGGTACTGCTCCAGCAGGTTGGACAAAGCTGTGAGGTGCCGCCCTGCTAACACGAACACCACAACTATGTTCCACACTGCAAATCCTGCCAGGAAGCCGTGACAGTAGAGAGCGAAAATCCTGAATCAGACAAAAGAGGAGTCACACTTGAGACGCTAAGTTAAGAGGGGCAAAGTGGTTAGCGAATTCCATGTGTCTGGATGACAAGAAAACCAAAACGACGAGGATGCCGGCACAATGTGCTACATATGCCTGTGCACAATGTATGTGTGTACTAAGCCTAAGGAATGCCGGAGCTCAGATTTGACCCCCAACGTCAGAATTGTGAGGCAAAAGTGCTAACCACAGGTAGCATTCCACCGATACATTTTAGTTTCACCTGAAGTTCTTGTGCACCATGATAGAAACATCTTTGGTGTTGCAGCGAGGTTCCATGGGCTGAAAGTCATTCAGGTTTTCCATCTGGTCACTGGTCTTCCTCCAGTCTGACCGCTCTGCTGCCTGGAAGCGCTCTGGATAGTAGACAGATGCACACACAATCAGCAGTGGTGACAGGTAACCAAGTAGCGGGGTTATAATAGTTGTGGAATTTTTTATTTATTGTTAGGATTCATTTTTTATTTTTGGTAAACATAGTTAGTTTTAGGGGTGTGAATTGCCTTGTACCTGGCGATTCGATTCGTACCACGATTCATATGTCACGATTCGATTCCATACCGATTAATCCCGATATAAATCTATAAATAATTTATTGCGATTTTTTTTTCTAAACTCAAATTTCGAAAATACAAATCAGTAAACTCGTACATGTTCACTGCAAGATTTGCATGAAAATGTATTTATTTATCTGAAAATTCAGGCTTATAAATGAGCCACTGCATTTAACAAACAGGTTGCAGTCTGTTTCATGTTTGAACAGCACTGAAATAAAATATTGAGGCTTAAAGTTCCATTAATATAATATTCTTCCATGCTTAATGTGTGAATCCTAAACCTAAGTAAGACGTTTTGTTGAATATTTTTCCATAAAAAATTGATGTTTAAAAATCGATTCGGCCGCATATTGAATCGATTCGAGAATTGCGTGCTGTAATATCGCAATATATTGCCGAATCGATTTTTTCTAACAGCCCCAGTTAGTTTTAATAATTTTTCATAGCAGGGTTGTTGTTTTACTTTTTCCGAATATTCTTAGTTTTTTTTGTTAGTTTTTTTATTAGTGTTTTTTTTTATTGCAAAATAAATAAATAAAAACATGGTGAGTATTGTGTAGGGAAAAAAAAACCTGACAAAAATATTATTTTAAAAAACAAATACAGGTACTATAAGTCAACAGACTTTGAATTACAATAAGTGCAGTGCATAATACTATTTATTCTAAAGTTAGATACATCACAACCTTAACGTCTAAACTTGGATAGTCTCGCAGCTTTCCATCTTTTGCTTGCCAAGTTGCCAACTTCTAAAGTGGATTAGTGGCTTGAATTGCAGGTAAGAAGTATGAAACTGTCCAGTGTAATACATGTTTTATATATGTAGCAAAAAAAATTGCAACACTTCTTATCTATAGCTTAGTGTATCAGACCGCTTGTTTTCTTTATTTTTTACAAGCGTCTGTACAGTATTTGCTACTATTTTTCTAACAGCCTGTGCAAATAGCTCAAACCCACCCATGAAAAGTGAACCCGCGGGTGCCGAACCGTGAGTTTGCAGTGGTCCACTGTACTTAAACTTGGGTATAGAATGCGAGTACTTTATCGCTGATAAACAACAAGTGTAGTCTAAAAGCTAGTCCATCACTCACTGTTCCGCTCTACAAAGACTTTCCCGACGGGCTGACTCTGTCCTTGCGGGGCGGAGAACAGGGAATGCTGCGGTATATGAGCCGTCATGTCTGTGATGATGTCATCCTCTTCTACATCCAATTCATCAGGAATGGACGATTCCACAACTTTGGACTTCCTGAAATGATGGGAACAAGGTTGGGTCGCATATACGTCTACTACCCATCCAAGTTGAAACAAATGAAGAAGTTGTCTTACTTCTTCTTTTTGGGTTTTTTAACTAGTTCTTCGTCGGTGGTCTGATCCACTGAATCTCCGTTCACCAGGTCAGCTTGGTCGTCTTCAGGATCTCAAAGTGGAAACAAAAACGTGAGCTCGTCATCTGTAGTTTGCAGGCTGGTATCCGATTGTTGTGCTTTGGGCTGGATTTACAAGCGACACAAGTTGGATTTTATGCCACCGTGCGGAGTGAGAATGTCTCTTCGCAACTGAAGCAAATTACTTTGATGTGTCAAAGGTCAACATATTGCACAATTCTTACCTTCGTCATCAATGCATGAGCCGCTAATAATCACACTATGGCTGGTGAAGAGGGTCTTCTGCCCAGATTTAGTCATAACTGTTTTAATTTTCCTTATTTCCTCAGTAAAGCTTTGTGAGTGTTATCGCAATTTCTGCCAAGTGTCTGTAATCAATGATGTTTTTAAAGTCTTATCTCATGTCCGGTGAACTCCAGGTGGGCTGTTTGGTGGGGGCTTTGTGGTACCGCCCTTTAAGATAGTATAAGAAGGTTGTAAGTGTCTGTAATCTTCGCACTTGTGAGAGGCTGCAGCCATTGTCTGTAAACTTGCTTGTGTCCGGAATATTCTGTAAAAATAAAACCTTCGATGGAACTGTTCACCGATCTCCAGCCTGTATTCGGATAATCAACATTCTCTCTACCCGAAAGACAACGAACACGCGGAAGAAAAAGCTGTTCTTCCTTACACTGGCAAAGCCCAGGGACGTAGCTAGTCATTTGGAAGCCCAAGGCAAACATGGTCAGGTTATTTAAAAATATTCCTTGACATCAGATATGTCATTTGTAACGTACACGGATAGTAAATAGGCGTCTTGGCATTCAATCAGCGTAGAACACTTTGGCTCAGCAGTGTAAATCCAACCTTAGAGGTGACACTATTTAAAGATGGTTCCTCTACCTGCAGTTGCTGTCTTTTTCTTCTTCTTCCTCCTCTGAGGGGGCGCATCTGTCGTGGTTTCAAATGAAAGATGGTCACTGATCTCAGAGGTCCTTCTGCTGCTCCGGCCTTCCATCTCCATTCCATGATCTATAAGGGATGCGTGACAGTTAAATGTGATCAAATGTGAAATAATTTCCACTCTATGTGAGTATTGTGCGCACCTTCTGTGTCAGCCACTCCATTTGTTTCTTTTCTCACCCTTTTCTTCTTATGCTTGGGCGCCTCTGTTACATTGGCGTAGTTAAGTCAGACTCATGCTTTCATTAAAACTGTCGATTATTTATTTTCTGTCAATTCCTTACTCACCGGTCGACTCTCCACTTCATTGTTCACATGAGAGAAAAGACAGAACCAAGTTTGTCAAAGTAACAAAAATACTTTTTTCTTAGTTCTGAAGAAACAGGCTTGCCTACCTTAGACCTGCGGGAAGTGCCCTTTGTCCTCGCTAAAGAAAGAGAGAGAACCACACGTCACTTATGTGTATACTGTTGCAGCAGATGAGAGAACAAGAAAAAGAACTTCACCGGCATCTTTCTGGCCATTCCACACAAGAATCAGACAAGAGTGGAGTGAAGCTGTACATTACGTCCTGTTGTTAAATCCGTGGCTAAATCTGTGGTCAAGCATCTGCCAGGAGTAAGGATTACTAAAGGCACAGGTCAAAACCTTTCCTACTCTGAGTGAGTGTGTGTGGGTTAATGTATAGTAAAATAAGTCACTACTCTATTACAAGAGTCAGCAGGTCAAATGTGATTTTGATCCTTCTACTTTGTAATAATGCACATTATTAATGCAATGGCAGTGGCTGATCTGGGCCGGCAATAGCTCATCTGTAAGGACTTGGGCTGTGGAAACATAAGGTCATGATTTAAGTCCTGTTCATTATATAAAAACGAAAACAAGCAAGTGGCTGTTGCAAAGATGCGAGTCCACTTCCTGTCTGCAGTAGTGTCAAAGTGCCTAACATCCATCTCTCTGCATGTGTATGAGCTGGTTACAACAATATATACAGTACAGTGTAAATTGAATGTCCCTTTGAGGGATTAAACTATGATAATAGTCAATCAATAATACTAATAATAATAATAAAGGAAAACTCAGCAAGCGCATCTACTTAGTACATCTAGAGGTTTTTTTTTAGGGATTGTGAAAAAAAAATGGAAATGAGGAATTACTAAAATGTGATCAATACACTAGGGGGGGGGGGGTCAGATTGTGGAGCAGAATGGCAAAAATAAGCCTAATATTGTACATTTACATATTTTCTTTTTTCCCCCAGGCAAATAATAACAATATATAAAATAATAAATAAAAATAAATAATCTACAACGTAATACAAAAACATTTAGACAAACACACTATAGTATAATTTCAGCCACAAGAAGCACAGTAAATAATAAATAGTTGCAAGGTGTACAACTGCAAGAATGTCCAGATCGAATCAAGGCGATTAAATTAGTCAGTAGTTTTAAAGTGAATATTATTGCTACTGACCTGTGG
Organism: Vanacampus margaritifer; assembly: GCF_051991255.1. NCBI lineage: Eukaryota > Metazoa > Chordata > Actinopteri > Syngnathiformes > Syngnathidae > Vanacampus > Vanacampus margaritifer. The sequence goes on from NC_135432.1 coordinate 10,321,077, forward strand.
CAGAGGCGGGAGCGCCCTTGGTCGCACTGTCTGCAAAAGGTAAACACAGAGCAAGCATCACGTCAAGTTTACGTATCAACGCTCTCTACCGTACTGTTTACTATTTTATAGCTTGTTTGCCAGCTAGCTTGCTTACACCAAGAGTAAATATGAGCACATTTTCACCAAGAGAACAACCATTTGTAACTTCAGCAGCCAGCATGCACTCAATCCAAACAGGTTCGTTACCTCGCGGAGCCCGCTGTCCATATTCCCGGAATAACTTTTTTTTTTTTTAATTCATGATCAGATCCTGTCTTTAAGAGTCAGAACTCGTCTTGCTTGACGTATTTCTTTCTTCAGTTTATTTCGGCTGTTGCGGACAGCTAAAGAACCGGAAGCCGCTGTTACAGATGGAACAACGAGTTTCCGGTGTCGGGTGTCGTCAAAATAAAAGCTCACAAAAGCCAGTCGAATTGAACAGTTTTATTCTTGTCACAAAGATGTCATCGTTTTAATGTACCAAATCGGCAAGGAGCGCCACAATTTAATCTTCACAACAATGTAAACAAGTTTTGACCAACATTTGTAGCGTGTTTTGGCATGCATTGCATGCAGTGACCCATTTTAAAATACAATATGAACAAAAAACAATGACCTCACAGCCTAAATTGTAAACATTGAACAGAATAAGCCATACTTTTTATTGTAGGTAAACGTGAGAGAAGACAGGGTGATATCTTATTGGGGCGACACATACAGGTAATTAATTATTCTGTATGCGTAGCAGACACCAATTTGGCAGCACATCTGTTTCAGTTTTGAGGTTCTAAATTCAAATCTCAGTTCCGGCCTTCCTCTGTGGCATTTACATATCCTCCCCATGCTTGTGTGGTTTTTCTCCAGGTAATCCTGCTTTCATGACAGTTTCAGTGAAGACTAAATTACCCATAGGTGTGAACAATAACATCGATATAGTGTGTGCCCCGAGTGTGTGAAACCCACCTCTTGCTCTAAAGTCAACTGGGATAGGCTCTTTATCATGTGTTGATCGGAAAACACATTTCATAGTAAATTCAAATTGCTTGCTACCATGATAACAGGGGCTACATTTTTCTTTTTCATTAACATCTTACAATTTTGTCTACGAGTCTGCGGTGGGTCGTATCCAGTTGGTGGGGACCCACTGTGGCTCATCCTGCGCCTTCCTAACTGCGGTCAGCAACTGGATGCAGGACTCCTGCAAGTCATTGTTGACGATCACGTAATCAAAGAACTGCGAGTAGTGGGACTCAATTTTCCGGGCAGCCTCCTCCATCTCCTGGAAGTCTTCGTCCTATTGGATGGAGGTCACATCATATCACAATCTTTCAGCTCTGTCCTGTTAACATCTTGTACGCAGATCACCGTGTACGATCACATCCATCCATGCGCTCACTTTGAAGGGGCGGTTGACGTAGTAGTCAGTGGTTATGTACGAGTCCTTCCTCGTCTCTCTTAGTTGCTCCAGCGGCGGTGGCTTCACGTAGACGATATAAGCCTGCAGGTCATGTGTTCTGACAGCTTGAATGGCCTAAATACGGTAAAGGCACATCCATATACTGTATTCATTTGAGAAAAGTATTCATGGTTTTGTATTGTATGAAAGTCTGGCTATCCACTCACATTTGGTTCGATATCAACAACGCAGATCTTCCCACTGTTTAAAACTTCCCTCACAGCTTCTCTACTGGTGCCATACAGATTTCCTTTATACTCACCATACTCCAAGAATCTGCAGGAAATTGAGGGCAAACACAAGAACAGACAGTTAGCACTTCCTCTTGCGATCCGGGTGACCGTAAAAGGAAGCGACTCAAGGAAGAAGCTTTTGAAGACATTTTAAGGTTCCCATCAACACACAGTATCATAACCAATTAGAGGCTGAAGTGTATTTTCTGCCCAGATTTAGTCAGAACTGTTTTAATTTCCTCATTTCCTCAGTAGAGCTTTGTTCTGCGGATGTATCCTTGTGAGTGTTATCGCAATTTCTGCCAGGTGCAGTCATGACTGAATAACCTCCTCTATTCCTCAAATGGGCTTTGGTCTGTGTTTGAATGATGTCCTTGAGTTTTATCTCATGTCCGGTCAACTCTGGTTGAACTGTTTACTGGAAACTGTGTGGTACCGCCCTGCAAGATAGTATAAGAAAATTGTAAGTCCTCTGTAATCTTCGCACTTGTCAGAGGCTACAGCCATTGCCTGTAACTCACTTGTGCCCGGAATATTCTGTAGAAATAAAAGCTTTGAAGGAACTGTTCATCGATCTCCAGCCTGTATTCAGATAACCAACATTCCCACTACCCGAAAGAAAACGAACACGCGGCGGAAAAGATCTACTCCACAACAAGGCTCTGATTATCTACAACCAAACAGTATGTAGTTATTGGAGTGGAGCATAAATAAAACGCAGTTGCACCTGCTTTTGTGCACCATGTTGTCAAAGGCCTCTCGGCTGGTGAAGTGATATTCTCTGCCCGATTCCTCATATCCTTTGGGTGCCCTTGTTGTGTCTGGCACAGGGAAATGAAAAGCATTGACATTTCAGTTGTAGTGTACAAATTTGACCCCGCCCCCTGACTTTAACTGTATGTTTTAAAGGTGGTCACATACAAGATACTGCTCCTTGGAATGTGTTCGGATTCATCTCAATCAAGCGCCTGCGAAGTTCATTCACACCCACCCCCGATGGGCCTGTAACAGAAGACAGTTAACATTTCACCTAAAACATTTATTTTCACAAAAATGATAAGTCATGTACCTAACAGAGCAATAAGCCGGTGCACATCACTGGAACTGCGTTGGTAGCGCACCACCTCCTCATAGGCACAGTTGAGGGCACTTTTGCAGCTGTTGGAACATTTGGTGGGGCAGGACATTTGGGCGGCGCTGTGAAAGCGTCTGCGACACAGACGCAAGCTGTGCCTGAAGCCAGCTAAGGATAAAAAAAAAAAAAACATACAAACAAACTTATAGTTGTAAATTGTTCTAAATGTATTGATTTATTATATTAAAATGCGGATGACACACCAAGGTAGACTCCGGCAACGCTGCTGCTGAAATCATCCTCCTCTTTTTTGACAGGAAAACCATTCAAATGGGGAAACAAAAGGAAATATAGAATGAATACAGAAATGTACAATTTATACAAGAGTAGTGCAGGTCACATTATATATTTATAGCATGTCCCAAATTAAGCACCCTGCTGAGAAGCTAAATGGAAATGAATAACTTCAACATAAAGTGTTTAAATACTCAAAGGAGGGAAGGCTGAAAAGACCTGAAGAAAAAAAATGAATCTTCCAATTTCATTCATGTATTTTATCAGGCATCCTATTAACTCATTCACTGCCATTGACGGCTATAGACGTCAAAAATTCATTTGAACTATTTATGTTAGTTTCACATTTTTTTCCACTTTTGTTAATAAGAGTATGAAAACCTAGGAAAACATTTATTGTACGTTTTAGAACAGATATAAAATGTGATTAGTCATGAGTTAACTATTGAAGCCATGCGATTAATTACAATTAAAAAATTTAATTGTCTGACGCCTCAAATTTTTTGATATTTTCTTTTTTGTTTAATTACTCAATTATTTAAACTCAAGATTAATCACACATTTTATATCTGTCCTAAATGTACAATAAATTTTGTTTCTAGGTTTTCATACTCTTGTTAACAAAAGTATAAAAAAATGTGAAACTAATAGAAATAGTTCAAATGAATTATTGACGTCTATAGCCGTCAATGGCAGTGAACGAGTTCATTGAATCACACTAGAGATCAACTGATCCTTTTTAGATGTGAATTTATGTCAGTTTTGTCCCTCTTAAGTTTGATCTCTCACCGACTCTTAGCTCGTCTGATGTTCCGCATCAGAAAGCATGCAAAAACAACCGATAGGTAAAAGATTATTATCCAGAGGAAAGGGTTGTTTTGACACATTACCTACATCAGAACAAATCAGATCAGATTAAGTAAACAAAGACTTACCTACCAGATTCAAAAGCCTCCTCATCTGGCAGGAGAGAGAAGAAACACACAGTGGAGTTATTCAACATTGTATTTAACAGCACGTGCACTGCGTGAACACTTACCTGCTTCAACACATTTGTCATCAATGGCCATCAGGTCCTCCTCTGTGGGGAGAAAATTGAAATAAAGACAGCATACATGAAATGATAAATGTGTAATGTTAAATTTAAAATGATAACTGAGCAGTACCTTCCTCCACTGTGCTCACTTCAGCGAAGCAAGGGAGTGAAGAGACAATTACATACGTTTAGTATGTAGTCACAAGAGGCCTCATTTCATACTAAGATTTATTTGCACATTTACTCGTTCTTCTTGCACTTAGTGTCGGCAACAGGTATAAAAATGGTGGAGACCGCCGTATTTAAAAAAGGGTTTTCACAGTGTGCTACAAGGAATGCAGAGTTGAAAAGATATTTTTCATAGGCGATTTAGCATGACTCCTTCTTGTGATTGGCTCTAAGCTAACACTTAGATTATTTAGAAGCTTCAAAATGTCATTGCTAAAAAGGCCATATGTTTTAATCATTTTTCAGAAATGTTTACATGAGCAGAAAATACACACTCATATTGCGCACGGCGCCTGGATTTCATCCTCTCCTGGGGCTAAGGGGGGGGGGGCTGAGAAAATAATCACTTTTCCATCACTTCAGTTGCTTTATTCAGAGGTTCTCGTGTTTTTCAATAAAAGGATGATAACCAGCACATGTATAATTTATAAAAAATAATATTCAACAAAATAATTCAGCCTGACAAAATCGAAGCTAAAGCGTGACTAAATGAAAATGGGTGAACTCACGTATGTGTACGCAGGTGTGCGGCTGATAAGGTAACAAGTCCCGCTGCTTCCTGTAACATCACGCACATTTGCATCTTGATTCCACGTCTTTGTCTTACATGTGAGAAGGCAGAAGGCTGAATGCTGAACTGACCGTTTGAGCAGGTCGTTGGAGGGGATAAGGCCCGCGCAAGCCGCGTTGCCAAACACTTTCTTGGCCTGCCACCACAGAGCGTCTGTCTGGTCAACGATCTCCAGAACGTCACCTTTCCTGAAGCAAACGCCGGCGTCCGTGCAGGGGATGGTGGGATCTTGCTGAGGGTTGTAGTCCACCATAGCACGCACGTACAGCTGATGTGTGACAAGATGATTTGGAAAAGTTAGGAAATGGGAAGAGAGCAGGGTTATTATAATTTGGGATGTTTTTTCTTGAAAAAAAATATTTAATTTAATTTTAATGAGTTTTTAGAGCAAGTTTGTTAGTTTTTCTTAGTATATTTTGTAAAAAAAAAATTTTTTAGTTTGTATTAGTTTTATTTTTTTAAATATATGGAGTGTTTGTCGAGTGAAAGTAAAAAAAAAAAAAGGTCTCTAAGTATTATGTAATAAAATAAACTACAGTTTTTAAATGACTGTTTTGACCCTCCCTGTTCTGCACTAACGTATAGCAATGGGGTAAATGCCACGGAGGAGGCGGGACTTCTGACTTCCTGGTTTTCATACATCAGCTTTGTTTCCGTTTCCTGTTTGCGACGTGTGGGCCGCGTCCCAGTTCTTGCGCTTCCGCCTTTGTGCCCCTCAAGTGCGCGTTCCCGTCGACGGGTGCGAGTGTGTAGTGTGTCTGTCAGTTGTCCAAAGCATTTCAGAGAGCTGAGATGATGGGCGGGAGCGCGCGGTTGGGGAGTGGGGGTGCGAGTGTTGGAACGCGCGTGCCCATCATTGACCGGAAACGACGCTGATGTGTGAAACCCGGAAGTCGGAAGTCCGTGGTATCTACCTCATACTGAAATAAGTAGTACATTTGAAATGAACCCTGGAAGCTTGTGTATGAAATTAGTTGACAAAACGTAATGTAATTATAGCTAGTTTTAATTAGTTTTATAAATGGAATGCTTTATGCTTTACTTATGGAATTTAAGATGTAGTTTCGGGTTAGTTTTTACTTTTTTGGAAAGCATTCCCCCCCGATTATTATTTTTTTCTTTCAATTTTAGTTTGAGTTATTTTGTGTTCCTTAACTCTAATAACCTTGGAAGAGAGGAAAACTCACCATGGTATGGTTGTGAATAGGCCTGTTGGTAATGGGAACCACTTTGAACATGATGGTTCCCTGTGCTCTGGCCTGCTGGTTGGAAGAAAAAAATAATTTTAGGAAATCAGTGGGGGACACTTATTCATACCTAACTCATTCACTGCCATTGACGGCTATAGACGTCAAAAATCTATTTGAACTATTTCTATTAGTTTAACATTTTTTTCCACTTTTGTTAACAAAAGTATGAAAACCTAGATTTTTTTCATTGTACATTTAGAACAGATATACAATTTGAATGTGATTTATCGTGCATTAACTAGTGAAGTCATTCGATTAATTACAATTAAAACTTTTAATTGCCTGAGGCCCCTAATTTTTAATATCTTTTCTTTTCTTTTTTTTAAATGAAGGACTACAGAAATCAGTCACAGTTGATATGCTGAAATCACAGGATTTGGACAGTTTTACATAAAAAAAAAATGGCTCCAAATGATTACTTGATTATCTATATATATAAAGATTATTAAGAAATTAGGTGTTTCAGGCCATTAAAATGAATTCACTAGTTAACTCACAATTAATCGCAAATTTTATATCTGTTCCATTTTTTTTCTAGGTTTTCATACTCATAAAATTTAACTAATAGAAATAGTTCAAATGGATTTTTGACGTCTATAGCCGTCAATGGCAGTGAACCTGAAATGGAGTTAACCTATGCCCTTGAGTTTACAACATTCCGAAGTTTGTGTTACGAGTTTGCACGTTCTCCCCGTTAGTTTTATGATAGTAAGACTTGGCTGGAAAAGATTATTTTAAATTCATTCCAAATCTGAACAAATCAGAGTTGATCGGAAATAGACTGTATTCAATCTGTACTTTGACAACAGTGACATGTTACTGAAAACGAGAGATGACATCACACCTGCATAGGATTGATGCGTCAGAAATCCAACAACCTACCACAACTTGAATGACTTGCTCTGGCTCCAAGCCGTCCACTGCAAATCCATTCACCTCTAGGATCCGGTCCCCCGCGTGAAGCAAACCTGTTCACACAAATCAATAATTATTAATTCATACTTCCACTGGGGCTTCATTGCGTGACCTGCATTACTAAAACTAACCTTAAGCCTACCAGTACCCAAGGCAGAGCCAATTTTGACCCGGGGCCAAAAATATCCTCATAACAATTGTCTATATCAAATTATGAGCTAAAGGTCTTTATCCATCTCAAAGACGGCCATTTTGCTTGCCCCTTGCATGATTTGGCTTGAAAATGCCATCAAATGCACTGCAATATCATTTTCGTAAAATATTATTATCAAGACTTAACTTTGACTCACCACTGCGATCAGCCAGGCCTCCGTGAATCACCCGAGCCACAAAAATCTCACCAGTGATTTCATTTCTCTTTATTGTTGCTCCCTAAAAAAAGAAAGGAGACCACATGAGATGTGAAGTGCCGTTGAGGTGCGACGGCACATCCAATGGTTTCAGTTAAATGAAGAATGCAGACAAGCTGAAGTGAAATGGAAGAAAACAAACAAAAGACTGTCAAACAGAACAGAGTGGAAGTGTACATCAAAATGCAGGAAAACGATGGTGAAGGGAAAATAACCATGGTTTGATATGTCCTCATGTAACCTCTTATATAAGGATATGTTGTTGTCCTGAACTGTTGTACGACTCCAGGTGCCCAACAATTTGTAAATAAAGGGCGGAATCAGCCTGGGAGTGAATACCTTGTTTATACTACAGTTTTCCCTGCTTTGCAAAACATGTTTTCGAAAGTGTCTGAGAAAGGGCTTGGCTAGCCCGGTTTCCCACGCTAACGAATAAAAAACGGAGCGGCACACGGTCCGGACAGAGTCAGCTGTGGAACACGTACGATTGCCCAGCCGTTTTGCAGCTCGTTCTACCCGGACCGTAGGCTCTCCGGTCTAGTGTCAAGGTAAGCGCTGATGATGATCATATTATGCTGCTTAACGTTGTAGTGTATTGATTGCTGTTTGCGGGGAACAAAAGATACAATTATTCTAGCAAGGCGAGTTGTGATTATTGCTGTTTGCGGGGAATAAAAGGTACAATTATTCTAGCACAGCACAGGTGTTGATTGCTGTTTGCGGGGAATAAAACGTACGATTATTCTAGCACAGTATAAATGTTGATTGCTGTTTGCGGGGAATAAAAGACACAGTTATTCTAGCAAAGCATATCAGTCTCTTTGTATTCATTGTTGCCGCCGACCACTCACGATCCTGCATAAAAATATAAAGCTGAAGTAGTGTTTTTCACAAAACAGATGGCGATGGAGAATTTCATGACCAAGAAAATATTCAACTAACTCGAAGCAGCTTGAAAAGATCCAAAAAGGTGTTTTGTTTGTTTGCGCTCCATCTCTTACGTCTTCTTCCCTTTCTTCCGCTGGTTGGAGCGAGCTCCTCTCACATAAAAGGATGCCTCTTTAGCTTCTCCCAAGGTGCCGTTAGTAAGAGGATGCGATAAAGGAGGATTTTTGTGCTTGCTGCGGGGCGATCCCCGGCAGGATCCGGGCAGACAGCTGCTGGCCCGGGAGGTGGAAGCCACATCTGGGCAGCTGCTGCTGAGGGAGCTGGAGGACGACGATATGAGCGACGGCATGGAGGAAAGCGACGGACGCTGCACTTTGCTCTTGATGGGAATCCTGTGCAGTGGGGGGGTCCGCTCCGCCCTGCTGGTATTGAGAACCGTCTGAAGCCGCTCGACCACCTGACTGAGCAACGTCAAAGCCTGGGAGTTGTCTTGCACCGTTTCGGACATTCGCTCGGTCGCGGTTGCCATCTTCTCCCCGAGTCGCTGGATGTCCTTGGTGCTGCTCTCCATCGAGCTGGCGGCCAGCTGCACCGTGCTCCGCAGCTCGTCCACGCTCTCCTGCTTGGCCAGCTCCACGGGGGGAGCCTGAGGGATCTTCAGCACCCGGTGGGGGCACACGGGGCTGGGGGGCGCTGTGCGAATCCTCGGACTCTGGTTTCTCAGCCTTGGAGGCAGATTTGGTTGTAGGTAGCGGTCCACATTGGCGTAGTAGGGTACGGAGAGGCAGGGCGGAGACACAGCCCAGCGCTGGGATGCGTTCGGGGGATGGAGGGGCTCCGGGGATGTTTGATACTCATTTTTGCCATTTAACTCTTCAATGTAGTCGTCTCCAAAAAGAAAGAAAAAAAGACGGACCACTGTGTTACAATTACTGGGCAGTGATGGCCAACGTGATGGATGATGGAGGGAACACTCTAAAAATAGTTGGGTCAAAAATAACCCAAATTTGGTCAAAAAGGGACCGACCTAACTATTTCTGGTTATTCAATTAACTCAAAAAGTTGGGTCAAAAAAATAACACACAAACAACCCCCCAAAATGGGTTGCTTTGTGGGTTATTAATTTAATTCGACCCAGCCTTTTGGGTTAAATAGCTCAGAAAGTTGTCATGAATAATTTTTGACGTAATTCAATTAGGTTATTCAATTAACTCCAAAAAATTGTTTGAAATGAATAACCCACAAATAACCTTAAAAAAATGAGGTCACATTGTGGGTTATTAATTTAATTTGACCCAACTTTTTGGGGTAAATAACAAAAAAAAAAAAAGGGTTTGCTCATTTCTGACCCAATTCAATTGGGTTATTTAAAGGATCTTTTTGCAGTTTGTCACTTTTTTTTTTTTTTTTTACCCGCGACTGCCACCTTTGGCCCAAAGCGTAACTGCAAAATCTGTGTCAGGCTCGTTCATGGTGCGCGTGCGAGTACGAGCACAATCTTAAAGCGACAGCCACAGTTGACAAACTCCCCTCAAAGAAACTGTGGCGTGTGAGGGTCCGCACACTCTACTATAAAGGGAAGATAAAAGCTGATAGGTGCAATCAGAGTAAAACAGTCAGGGCTCTTCATACTCATCTGGGCATTGGTGGAGCATGCATGATGTAGAAAAAACGTTATTACCTTTTTAAACTGCACAAGGGACCTTTAATCAACCCAAAAAGTTGGGTCAAATTAAGAACTCACAAAGCAACCCCAACAAACTAGGTTGATTTGTGGGTTAATAATTTAACCAACTTTTTTTTTTAAATCAAATTAAAAACGAATTTATAATAAACAATCTTTGGGTTGTTTTGTCAGTTATTCATTACAGTTACAGTTAAATAACTCAAAAAGTTGGGTCGGTCCATTCTCGACCCAAATTGGGTTATTTATGACCCAACTGCTTTTGTAGAGTGAATGGTTGAGGATGTGCGATGGTCTGATCATTTCTTACCAATCAAGACTGAGCTGTAGACCGACGGAGCAGAGTAGTTCACATTCTGCTGCCAAAGGAGATTGGTGTAACAGACTCTGCACTGGCGTTTTGCTTTGCAATTGCGGCTCGTGGCCACGTAGCAAGGTGGGCGGCGCGGACCAACCGTTTGGTGACACGCAGCCTCTGCTGATGGGCAGCTGCCTCTGCGCACGTTACACACCGCTGAACCCTTCTCATCCGGGACCGAGATGTGCCTGGTCCCCAACATCCCCTCTAAGTGAAGCCTCTGGCGCGTTAGGCGCCTCAAGGTGTCCCAGTGACTGCAGACCCCCGTTCTTGGGATTGTTGCCACAGGAGGGGACATTGCAGGTAGTTGTGAACAAGTTCTCAGATGGTTGCAAAGCTGTGGATAAATGACATCAAACAAACTAGCATGCCACAGGGACTCATGCAGTCAACCACTGCAAGGTGATCCCATTCAAATATGACCCAGATGTGATCTCAAGTTGGGTCTAACTCAGGGGTCGGCAACCTTTCCTGTCAAATGAGTCATTTTAGGCCAAATAAATAACAAAAAAAAAAATTGTCTGGAGCGGCAAAACATTTGAATGTTGTGATGACCGAAACAGTGTATTAAAAGTTTTAATGTATTGAGGGCCCAAGAGCTCATTAGCGCTGCAGGGCAACACAAAACTATGCAGCATCAAATTTCTTTCTGCCTTTTTGTAAATTTGGGTACTTCCCTTTTCATAGATTTTTAGACTTTTCTGCCTTTCTGTAAAATTTCCAACATTTTGGGCAATTTTATAGACATATGGTAATTTTCTGCCTCCTTCATTTTTTGGACATTTTATGGCTATTTATTTTATTTTTATTTTTTTCAGCCTATTAATTTTCTGACATTTTTGGCAATTTTGTGGACATTTTATGGTAATTTTCAGGATTTCTTGTTTTGTTTTTGGACATTTTATAGTTACCTTTTTTGAACATTTTCTTTTCTGCCTTTAAAAAACAAAACAAAACAATTTTCTGACTTTTTTGCAATACCAAAGACATTTTGTGGTAATTTTCTGCCTATCGTAAATGGTTACTCTTGAAAAAAAAATTTTTGCCTTTTTTAAAATTCAAATCTCTGACAGCTTTGGCAATTTCATGGACAATTTATGGTAATGTACTGCTTTTCTTCCTTTTTGGCCATTTTATTGTCACTTTTTAAAAACGTTTTTAGGCCATTTTTTAAACAACATTTTCACCATTTGTCTCTTTTTTTCTGACAACTTAAAATTTTGGACTCTAACATTTTTGGGATATTTAATTATTCACTTTTTGTTTAATCAATAATTGATTTAAAGAATATTTTAAAAATAAACATAAATATGCAAAAAAAAATATTTCTACAATTTTTTTTTAGATCCACAGGGCGCCACTGACGAGGGACTAAAGAGCCACAGGTTGCAGACCCCTGGTCTAACTAATGAATCAGCTCAGCTCTCAGCTGAGTGAAATCTAAAAATCCGCACCCTCCGCATCTGCATGGTCACCACCCCTTCCAGCTCCTCCCCTCAGGTAGCCGCTGTCATTGTACTGTAATTACCGCACTGCTGGTCACTTTCTTTGCTTGATGACTCTGCGTTGTTTGCACAGCTATCATTGGTCGGTACTACAGCACAAAACCCTTACATGACGTAAAGACGCTTTATACTTAATAGTTCCTTGTTACTGCAATACTAGTGTAGCTCATTCTACCAGAGACAAATTCTTTGTCTGTTTTACATACTTGGCCAATGATTTGATGATTTGGATTCTGATTTACAGTTTCCTCTTAGCAGCTCACCAGCGGCTGCTTGTTCTTGACCAGGCACACGATCCTGGTGGCCTCCTCTTCGTCCGGAACGTCAGCCGGCATTGGCGGCAACACGGGCTCGTAGTTCTTCTGGGCCACGGTGTCATGCGCAGAAAGCAGAGCCTGCATGGACAGTACAAAATGTTGATAGCTGGCCAGAAAATAAAGTCAATGCAGCAGCAGGGAGTCGGTGTACCTGTAGGTGAGGCTGTCGCAAGAGTTGGTCGAGTTCCTTCGCTTCCTCGGAGCAGCCTGGGAATGTCTTGATGTCAATTAACAACTGCACAGGAAGGACAAAGTCAACTTGGGAAAAAGAAAACATCCAGCAACAGAAGAGCATCCAAAGAAAACTGAACCTGAAATGACAGTCCGGAGGCGTAGTCCAGAACTGGTTCTGGGGAATCTCGCAAGTATTTTTGAAGACACTCATACACCTGTTAAAAGTGTGACATCATTATTCCGGAGTTAATGTGATGCATCAGAACTTGCTGCGTTAATGAAGTGGTGATGCTGAAGGAAGACTATGTTGAGGGACTGACTCAAAGTCGTTGAACAACTGCAATTTCATTTTCAGCCAGAAAGTATCAGATCGAGCCCTGCAGAGCTTCAGCGGTCCGGTCAATTCGTAACTTAACAACTTATTCTGCCCTTCAGAAGTTCACCGTTTGAGATTGTGAAACCTTAGAGCGCCCTCCAGGGGTTGCTTTGTTCATTGTTTTGCTGAGAAGAGAGAATTCCAATGTGGCAGCACGCAACGCCGACTCGTTTATGTGCTACGCGAACTGTTGGATCCTGTTTCGTTGTTGCTTTGGACAAGAATTGTCCGTAAGTACATGTGACGTTAAGAAAATAACACTGTGTATTCATTTTAGTTAATTTAGGACAGTATTAGAGATAAGAGACTGTTGTGCAATGTAACTAGCTATTAGCATGAGAGTGTGTCGTGTACAGTTAGCGAATACACATTGTTTTTTTTTTTAGTTTTACGACGACCTAAAGAGGGTAATGATCAGAGGCCATTGTTCAAATAAACAGCCCAAAAGGAAAACAAAGTCTGGTTATTTGGAACGTTGTTAACTCGCTGTCTAGCTGGTGAAATCTCGAAGCTTTGGAGCGAGGACAGCACACAACTCGTAAGAACCATGTCCTATCCAAATTTGGCCTTTTCTGAAACAGTCGGAATTAATATTGTTTACGATTTTACAAAATGGCAGAGGAGTCCTTTTGGTAATCTAATTCTTCTTATTAGGCTGTTTGGGCACTGATCTTTGGGCCCCTCAGAACTCAATTATGACGCCTGGCATGTCACAAAAACAGTGAAATTCTTCACATACACACCTTGAGCAGTGACTGCAACCAGGAGGCGTTGAGCAGACTGTGGAGAATCTCTGCTCCATCGATGTCCTGATTCAGTGTACGCCTCACCTCCTCTACCACATCTGCCAGGATCTGCCGAAGTCCTACAACATGTTCCCATACATGCGATAGTTAGACGCAGACGCTACAGTGCTTTGTTAGTGAAAAGAAGAAAAAAAACTATTCTCCCTACTTACCCTGCTCTCCCAGTTCACAGTAGGAGCTTAATACCTGAGCCTCCACCGCCTGCCTCATGGTCACTGGAACGTCAATCTTTTGACCCCTAAAACAGCTGAAAATCTGAGAATTTGAAGAAGAAACTTGAATTGCAACTCAAAACGGCACCACCGCTATTTTTACAAAATACACATGGCAGGTGGTGATCCAGAAACTTTTGGGGTCTTTCTGCGACAGCTGACCCCTTTTTCTAATGGTAATCCATTCTTGAGCTGGTTGTCGGTGTGAAAAGGTCAAGGGTTAATGGCACGCTTCACGCCGGTTGTAACATCACTGCTACTAAACGAAGACGAGCAGACTTCAATCTCTGCTTGCAAGCAGCCATGGACAGCATAAAACCTCGGATATTTGACTCATTATGGGTTTTTTAATTTACAAGTTAATTGCATTTTTATGCAACCAAGTTAAATGTTTCGTCCTGTCTGATGCTAACCCGCATTTAATAAAAAGCGTTAACTGCAACATATAGTCAAGAAAATACGGTAGGCCTCCTTGAAAAAGAAATTCAAGTGAAAGTATTCACACAAGAAAGTATAACGTACCTCCAGTCAAAAAGGATGCCACAGGATTCTATTCTACGGATGCTGCACTTCTTCATCAATCCATCGCATCAGTTGTACACACACAAAACAATTTCCCAAGAGCTTGACCACAGAAGAGAACGCAGCACGGTCATCAAGCTGTGAAGAGTGAGAGAGCTGTAATCTCCCCCGATCCCACTTAATCCCGGGCAAGTGAGCCTGTTGCCCCTGGCCGACGGAAGGCGGTTCCTCCCTCACCGGCTGGCTCGTTGCCAGGGCGCCGACAAATCTTCTTAACTCTTTCGGACTCGGTGGCATGCAGGGGAGAGCTGTGGGGATGATTCAGGTGTCACAAACAGTAGATTTACTCATTGATAAGCCAATCAACAGATTTGTTTCTTCTGCCCGACGTGTTTTCTTTTTCGCTCATTTTTTTAAACCCGTCAAATATTGAACAAAAGATTAAGATCGGTTTCATGTAGTGCCCATATGACTTCAATGTAAGAACAAAAATGCCTCAAAACACTGATGGATTTTTATTGTCACATATTGGTTTCCATGAGGATATTAAAAGTACATTTCATAAACAAGTTTGTTGTTAAAAAAGCCACTGGCGCAACCAGGCCTTACATTCACAATAACTAGAGCATTGGTAAAATGTTTCCTTCATGTAACACTGTAAATGAACTCCAAATTTCAAGGAAACAAATTCCGATAAAAATTTAATTCAACAAAATGTTTGACGTTTTGCTGTATCGCAAAGAAATGCAAGTTTATTGAATCAACCCTTGGATTGTCCCCAAATTAAAGATTGGATGGTTTGCAGCAAACAAATTGTTTTGCTGTGCAAACAATGTTGCCATAAATGTCAATTATTCATATTTTAAAGTTGTTCCAACATAAACTATTTTAAACCCCCTCCCCCCCAAAAAATAATATATATATATATATATTTTTTACAGTGCATTGTTACATCATCACATATAGTAGATGTCTACACACCTCTGTTCAAATAACAGACCAAAATAATTCATTTCAACATTAAATCCTTTAACGCGACCTATAACCTGTACAACTCAATTGAATTTTATTGGACCAGCGTGTGACCTCAGGGAGCTTTTTGTTTGTTTGTTACTGCATTAGAATAAAGTGTAATTGCACATCCACTACAGTAGGTGGTAGTGGCGCTAAGCGTATTAGCTCCTTTGCAGAGGTGTCCTACATTTTATAGACAAATGATAGTCGCTGCGTATAGTATGGTCGAAGTATTTTGTTTTTACTGGGGGTTTGGGGGGGGGGTATATAATCGGAAAGCATTGTGTTAAGAAGCACTTTAAATGTTAGCTGGTGTGCACTGATTCCCATTTAATGTGCGTTGGAATTTAATTAATATCCATTCATTCACTTATTTTTCCTTCCCCTCTCAAAATGGGTTACAATTAAATTTTCAAATGGGCTGTACCGGTGAGAGATCCTCCCCCCACCCCTCCAAAAAATATAGCACAAATCTGACATCTAGCAGGGGTGTGTAGATATTTGATATCCACTGTACACAGCTTATCAGTCAAAAGATAAGCAAAATTGCCTCTCTGTTTAGTGTTATTCGCAGGAAGGTCTCAGCAGGGGCTGAAATCACTTCCACAGTTAAATCATCAGAGAACACAAAATAATCCCTCTCAAGCCCTTTTAGAACAAAGCCGCGATGCAACAAAATGACAAAACAATCTGTGTAGTGAATGCTTACCAAAAAAAAAAAAAAAAAAGACAAGAACATTTGTGAGAACTGGTGCCTTGCAGTAAATGGGGCTTCAACACCACTTGCATGCATCAAGTTTGGATTCAGTTGGGTAACTTCCTGTAACATTTTAAGTTCACTTCACTATGCTTTCGGTACCACATTTAAGTACCAAGAGTACTGCGTGGTAGAAATAAGGATTGAATTGTTTTACAGGCTGCAAATATCCCACAGCCAACCTGTAAGGATACAAAATGAATTACGTTTTCTGACACAAAGAGGAATTACTATAGCGTTGCAAAGTCTCAATTGTCCATCTTGGACTCACGTGCGGACAATTTGACGTAGTGCATACTGTGTTATGGCGGTGACAACACTCTCGCAGCCGCTCACGGGCACAAAGGGAGAAGGTGGTCTCCTATAAATGTCAGCAGCAGATGGAGCGCTTAGTGACCTCAGCTGAGCCCCCGTGACAGGCTGATGGTGGGGGGTTGGGGGAGGAGCCACGGCGCACGCGTCAGTGAGAGAAGAAGAAGCCGCCGCATTAAGTGATCCTCTCATGCTGGATCTGGTAGTAACAGGCCTGTGGGAGGACAGGGAATATTCCACAGGGTTGGAAGGATTATCAAGACAATCAGTTAGCATACAGTGGTAGTATCTTGAATTATGATTGCCCCAATATAGGAGTTTTGCAAGATGCTTCTTGTTGCTTGGTATTTTAAAAAATATATTTTTAACCTACGGGTCAGCTAATAATGGCTGAAGCAAACTTCACAGCACGTGTCCGCCATCACTTGTGAAAGTGAAGGTATAGATAACGTTTATTTTGTGCTGTTATTTTCTGGGTTGTGTGCAGGTATTTTTACAAATGTTGTTTTACTAACCATGCATCCAAAGAAAGTGAGTGCTGAGTAAGAAATGCAACATTGTTTTTTACATTTGATTTTATGACAATATTAATGTTTTAATACAGTGCAAAACTGAACAGTGCTATTTGTCTTTGCTGCAGCCCATAGAATATCCTTTCCGTCAAACTCTATTGACTTGTTTTGCTTGTAAATGAATGTATGGCAATACTTAGTTTTGCATGTCAACTGCTGTCACTAATTAAACGACCACCTATGTTAACCTGCAACGGTTGTTTCAATACAAGTTCTCCTTCTTAAATTATTTAAAGCAATTTTTCTCAAAGTGAGGTGCTAGTACCACTAGTGGTACTCGGGCTCACTGAGGCACAGTCTTAATGTTCAAACTCAGCAACTTGTAATTTAATTTCGTGAAAATATATACGTACTACACTACTGTATTTTAACTCATTCATTCTCAGCCATTTTCACTGAAGCAACCCCCTTCGCTCCCGGCTGTTTTACTAGATTTTGACTGATTTTGCAAGACCCACAAAATACTTTGTTCTATTGCTATAAAAACACGGAACCTACCAAAAGAAAGATTAGCGTTTTTTCTTTCATCAGGTAAAAAAGTATATTTGTATCCGTTTCCGTTTTGCAGCGATTAGCATTAGAATATAGCTAAATTTCATCATTATTCACAAATCTGTTGGAAACAATGGGGAAAGGAGGTTGCAACATGGCCCTGGTTGATCTCTTATACTCTGCTGCCACCTGCTGGACGTTTTTTGTAATAACTACCATTGCTTTAAGCGACCTCTTCAGGTAAGTGGCTGCCAACAAAACCTTCTGTATAATCTAGCATTATTTGATTTTTTTTTAAATTTATAAATATGTTTTTGGGACCATGGCAATATTTAAAATATAACGTTTTTATATGTTTTTGGGAGCAAATGAGTTAATATTGGTCATGATGATGGCACAGAATTTTTTTTAGGTGGTACGTGATATAAAAGGATTATTAAAAACAAATTAAACTTTTTTTGGAGGTTGCTTTTTTTGGGGCAGGAATAGATTAAGGGAATGTCTATTCATTTCAATGTTGAAGGTTGATTTGCAGTAAAAGCACATTGAGGTAAGAGCATGGTCAATGAATGAGTCAAACTTGTAAGTCAAGGTACCGCAGTATTAAGGTGCATCATGCTTACCTTCAGAGTGGTGAACATGATTCCATGCTCTCCATGCTGGACGCAAGGGTCCATCAGGTCTTCGATCAGGTTCACCTCTGACCCAAGGTTCCTGATACTAGAATGTTAGACAAGAGTATTATAACCGAGTAATATAACCGACTTCTATAGGTCTATATAACGAATCAAAAAAAGTTGATGTTGACCGAGCACGCAGCACCACATAGAGGAAAACAGGAAATAGGTCATCCATGGACCACAGGAAGTCCTGCTTCAGCAGTGACTGCACTTCTTTAGTGATCTCCTCGAAGGTCAGCTGGATCACATTCAGCTTGTCTGATGGGGTGAACGTTGTGCTGAAAACCATGGACGTACGAAAGGTCACATAGGTAAAAAATGAAAAAATAAAAACAGGAATACAGAGAGGACCTTGTGCATGTCAATCAGAATGTGCTGCAGTCTATCACTAGCAAATGCAGTAGCAAAGTCATAACTACGGTAAATATTTGTATGCTAAACATTTCTAGAGCATAACATGTGCCCATCTGTTACTTCTGAAATAATAAATGCATTGGCATTAGGTAAGGATATGTGTCCACTCATATATGAATAAGTACTAAAATCTGGAAAAACATCTTTATTGTGCATAAAATTGATTGACAGCTGTGATAGTTATATTTTACAACATTTTGTAATTTTGCTTGATCAAAACCATTTAATGACGAGGCCGTTAATGGATTGATGGCATTACAACAGGGAAAAATTATTTGGTATAACTATGCATCAATTGAGTTACAAGCTTATTCGTGGAATGACTTAAACCTGTACGTTCAAGGTATCACTGTAGCAGTGATTGCTGAAGAGAACATACCTGATTTGCTGCAGAGTTTCAACTGCAGAAGCAAAGCAAGTATATTTGGTGCTGGACAGAACCTGGACGAGACACATGCCCACACAAACACATAAGTTTTTGGAAGCTGTACGGTGAGAACCAAAAACAACCCAAACTACCTGCAAGTTTTCCACTGGTGCTGGCATGGAGACGGAAACAGGCCAAAATTTCCTGAAAGAAAATGAAGAAAAATTTGAAAAAGTGCAAACAAACGACTCTTGCAGCGCTCGTCTTATATTGTGAGACATACTGCTGGACACCCAGAAAGGCAAGCAGGGCCAGGTCGGGCTGCTTGTTAAGGCGGAGGACACATTCCCAGTAGACATCGTCCTCTCGCTCCTTGTCAAGAGCGTAGAGGGTGAAGAGTGGCGGGTAGAGGCGGGGCAGCAGGACCGGAAGCAGCAGAGCCAAGCTGCTCACAACGGGGCCGAGAGGGGACCGCTCCATCTTCAGGTTCAAATTTGGTTTGGAGGCTTCATGTTCACTCAAGCTTTCAACTTTCGAGTCTGGCTCTCGAATTATACCGCCATCTTCTGGCAAGTCTGGGAAAAGAAACCTGTACGGAGTTCACACGCAAACACAGAAAGAATAAGTAAAACAACACAAAATAAGATTCCAAAAACGAACTCTAGTTCTGTTCTGGTGGTGGAAATACTGGTGACAGTATTGTTGGAAGACAGATAAGACTTTTTCAAAGAGGGAGTTTTTCCTTGCCTCATTTGCTAAGTGCTTACTCACACGCAGGGTTCAATTGATTTCCTGTAATATATGACGTATGTGGATCTTGACCTGCTCAATGTGTAATACCTTGAGATAACCTCTCCTGCGAACTGGTGCTATATAAATAAAATGGACATGACTTGACTTCAGGTTACCTTACAATCTGGAAAATGCGCTCAAGATAAGATTTCAACTCGCTGACAGCCTGCGGCAGGAGCCGGCGGTTGGCCCCGACGCCAACATACGTCATCCTGTAGACCGCCACCAAGGCTTCCACAAGTCTGCCTAATGGGTGCAGCGGGGTGTCACATGCCTGAGAACATGAAAAAAATTTTTTGGTCAGCTTAATTGGATATCAGCAGTAAAGCTTAGTACAGTGGAACCCCTATGGTCAATAACAGTCATATTTCCTCATACGAAATAATCAATTCCAGTGTGAAATTGTCACCATCCTACAACCATTTAAATGTAAATGTGAATTTAATTAAAAAAAAATTCTTCCACAACGCTGCTCCTGTATCCGTTTTTATACTTTGCTATTTGTTTCTAAATTGTTAATGTGTATGCACATTGCTGCTGTGAAAATTAAATTTCTTCTGCAGGTTCTGTCTGTCTGTCGATTATAATTGACCACGTCAGTGGTGATGCTGAATTTGACTCTGTGTGTACTATCAATCTTGTTCTGTTATTAGTCTGTGCTCAGGTTGGTCATTTTTTCCACAGAAAAGCCAATAAAACAGCAACAACACAAGCAGAGTTCATATAAATGACGTTTGGATTTTTATAGGAAGTGATTGTAGAATTGTATCGACTTTAGAGGTTCCGCTCTACTAGCTATATAGTCAAAGGGGCAATTACCTTGATGAGGTAAAGATGGATAGCGTGATATCGCTCCATAGTAATGGGACCTACATGCTGGGGGATCACTTCTAAACTCTCCAGAGTCCTGCTATGACTTCGAGACAGCAGTTCTGGACTGAGAGATGCACAAATATTTTTTGTGAATTAAGATGGGGTAGATGAAAAGAATACGACGTTTGAGCCTCAACAACAAAAAGTGCCTACGCACCTGTCCAGAATGTGTCGTCGGTTGGTGGTGAGGGCCACCGCAATATTGTCCCATGCCTTGCAGTTGTCTCCTTGGCCGGCTGCCTCACAGCCCAGTTGGCACCAACACTCGTCAAACACCGCCTGCCACTTTTCCTCAGCTCTCACACACAGACGGCCCAGCTTCCTGACACATTTAAAACACACAAACGCACCTGAGTGAAAGATTGTGCCACTCGGGCAACCCCACTGAAAATTTTCGGGCAAAGCCTCTGAGACTAGTAATAATCCATTCATTTATTTACATGAAACACTTGGCGCATTCAAGTAATTTAAGGCAAACTTACACAGAACGAATCTTCTCCTTGTCAGTTTCAAACAGGTGTGGCTTAAAGTAGGAGCCAGTTACTTTGGGACCTGCACCCCATTCGCCATTGAAGGAGCCTTCTAGGTAATCGCCGTTGGCCATCGTCAGCACTCCCTAAGGTCACATATTTGTGAACATTGTCATGGATTAGTATTATAATTATCTGAAGTAAAATGGAAAGGAATTGGAGATTTCACAAGTCTATTACATCTATCTATCTATTACAGTGTGCATAATGTAAAAAATGTCTAAGACAGAATCATGGAAATGCGTTAGAAACCAGCAGTAAAGGTGCATTCCTACTAGATGAAGATAAGCATCAATCAAACCCAAAGTCAGCTGACAGGCTCCAGCGCTTGTAGAAAATGGAGATATACTTATTAGTCACCTTGCCATTAAGGGTCCAGTCATCAGAGAACTCCCCCTCATATGATGTATCGTCCTCGGACAGAAGGATTCCAGTCCCCTGAGAGACAAAATCCACACCTCACTCTGCATGCTGCATTTCTCTTATCACGAGTGAACTTTTTGTTGTTGTGAAACAACATGTTACAGTGAGACAAAAAAAAAAAGAGAACACATTTGTGTATTTGCATGTGCACGTGGGTGGCCATCATTTCAGAAGGGAGTTTGCGGATCGTTAAACCAACTTTAATGTGCAAATGATCCTCTTTGAATATAAGTAAAAAATATTGTTTGCAATCTCCCACTAGTCTAAATACGGTATTTTGATTAATAATAATAATAATAATGAGAAATCAGCGGAATAATCCACCTGTCTTTATCCATCTCTGCCATGCATTTCGTCCTGCACTACCACCTGCTGTCAAATGAAATTGACGTCAAAGTGCCCACGGGCTCAGCTTGCGAACGTCAAATGTTTTCTGGGTTTGATCACTTAACGTTTGCAAGGTGAACACATGGACACCGTGGCAATAATTTTAGTCGACAGTAGGTGGCAGTACAGGACAAAATGACAGCTGCCTGAGATGGATAAAAACTGGTGAATTATTTTGGCTAATTCAATTTTTATTCCAAAATATTATTTACAAAATTGTGTTTAGACTAGTGGGGGCACACAGAACATATTACTGCAAAGAAAGTTTTTGCCTTGACTTCCACTTAAACACACACAAAAATAGAATCAATAAACCTAAACCTCAGACACATTCTATTAAAAACATCAAATTTCTGATTTCAGCCTCTCAAATATGAATACTAAATGAAAACTCCCCAGCAAGCCCGGTGCCACATATCACACCTGCCCAAACAAAGCAGTTACAAATGTGTAATATATATTTTTTGTATTACTAAACGTGTACATCTGAGTAGACATGAAATGCATTCAATACATGTTCACAAGTTAACATGTTTTCTCATCTTTTCTCCTACCATCATTTTATTGTCTTTGAACGATCCTTCGTAGTAGAGGCCGAACTGCGTGACTACGACCCCGGTGCCTTGCCGCATGTTGTCCTGCCACGTACCAATGTACTTCTCGCCTCTGACAGAGCGAACACGCACACAAAGTTCTCGCTGTGAATTTAACCAGGAAACTCCAGCACGATAACTACGGACACGGCGACGTACTTGGTGATGTCATCGAAGACGCCGTAGCCGGTCTTCTTGTCATGTACCCACTGGCCAATGAATACGCTGGGCGAGGAGGTGTTGAGCTTGCCGCTACGAAGCATCCCGTGGCCGTGCCGCAGGCCCTCCTGGTAGGATCCGTCGTAGACCTCAGCGCTAGCATAACTGTGCAGTGGAAATAGGGCTCGGCCGATTAATCGGCTGATATTAGCTCTACGAAAATCTTCAAAAACACAGTAACACTTTACAACTTAACCCTGGAGAACCCAAGAACCCCTTTCTTCTTTGGAAAATTATGAATTATACATTAAAGGACTGCTATAAGTTCACTGAACACCAAAATATATGTTTTTTCAATTTTAACCCTTTTTTTTTTAACTAGCTCAGAGTTGCTAATTTATCAAAATATATATATAAAACATACTCCTAGGCATTCTGCAATATGATATGAAATAGATTAACAAAAAAAAACACAATTTTACCATCTGATGGTTTGCTGAGAAGATGGTTTTGTTTGGATTGATTTCCAGCTCAACAAAACAGCATGTTGCCAGCCATCTTGTCACCACCACTCTGGCTCATGTAAGTGCAATATTCATCCACTAGATGGCCCCATGCACTCTGCACTTTTGAAGTTAAATTTGTCAACAACAAAAAAAAAAGGCCTTTGTTATTTGAGTAGCAGAATTTCTAGGGGCCAAATTTGACCCCATGGGTTCTCCAGGGTTAAGGCAAAGATGTCATTCAACACCCCCCCCCCCCCCAAAAAAAACCCCCCAGAAATCTGCCGATATTTCATTCTGTTGTAAACTACTACTAAAATACTAAAGGGCAATTACAAATGTTGTCAAAGTACTTGTATATACTGCATATAGATGCCTACCTGTACGTGCCCACACCGTGCATTTTGCCGTCCTTCCAGTAGCCTTGATAGCGATCGTTTTTGTTCAGGGTCTTATTTGGAGCCACTAATTCACCAAAACTAAACAAACAAATACACTTTGAGGACAGGATATCGCATCTCATTCATGCTCATGTTGTCTCAATCTCACCCATCCTCCTGTCCGTTCTTTAACGACCCTGTGTAAATCCTCCCATCGGGCCATTTGATCACACCTCTGAAACAAGCAACAATGCCAATCAACGAACATACATGTCAACCCTAATTTGGTCCCACCTGTATTACAAACCCATAAAATACTTATTTTCCCATAAAAATCCTTATGTCAGTTTTATCAATACTAAAGCTGTTTCATGCAATAACATTAATCTTACCTTACTTTCTTTCTTATATGAAGACATTGACAGTATCTTGTTCCAAATGACATTTTATTGCACAAAGAAAAAACAGATTTCTAAATATCACAGGGACGGTTGACTTTTTTGTTGCTTCACATTTCTCTCGTGCAACTTTGATTTCAAATGTTCTTTGACATCGTAAATGTCAGATGCCGCAACCTTAATGTCCCGTCAACAAAGCGAACATGATGCATACTCTTCTCCAAGTTTTAACGGACCAATTACCTTAAATAAATCCGTCCATTCCGAACGAAAACGTCCGGTGTATCTTGTTTTTTTGGCCGGCCTGTCCCCCATTTTCTCAACCACTGCGAACGACTCGCAATTTTCGCGCTAACACAAATTTCTTAACTGCGCATGTCAGGAAACTGTTAGAAGTCTCGCGCGATAGACGAGATTTTGTGACCGGTTGTTGTTTAAATCGAGCTTATGCACACGTGTAGCACGTAGCCGACAGTAAATACTAAATAAATTTAAAAAGGGTAAGCAATATATACTAATATTATTATTTTCATGAAACAGTTAAATCCGTATTCATTTCCAAATACGCCCGTATGCTTTTGCAACACTTAAAAATCCGTAAGAAATACGGACAAACCTTATGGGTTGACATGTATGCAACGATGTTGAAAACCCAAACAACAGAAAGTCAACAAGTCCCACCTTCCGTGGGGCTTCCCGGCTAGCCAGCGGCCATCATATGTCGCCTCTTTTAGCCGTCCGTCCTTATAAAATGCGTAGGTGGCACTCCTACAAATGGGCGGCTCTAACTTTTGTCCCTCGCCTAAGATGAGGGCCTGAACCACTGCTTGATTGATGCAGCGGATCCACTTTGCCTGTCAAGTGAGCACCAGAAATGAGGACTTCCAACAGCTCGTCGTCTGCATCAACAGTATTTGACTTCTTTACGTCATCTACCTTCTCCATGGCAGAGCTGGCTAACAGGGTGAACATCTCTTCAGGCGTGGTCAGTTTCAGTCCGTAACTCCTCAAAGACGGCAATGAAACAAGGCAATGTATAATTTCAGCATAATAAGAACATCTTTGATCCTAAATCTACAATCAAGAAGTGACTCACAGGCCAGTGGTGTCCTCTGGAATTGGCTCCACCCACAGCGTGGCCAAGGGGAAGACATGATGGGTAGAGAACTGGAAGGTTGGGAGAGACGAGGAGAAGGTCAGTTAGATAAAACGTACTATCAGTCATGCCACTGCAAACATGCTCCTTGGCTTTTGGGAAAATCTTTCTCTGGATGAAAACTTGTGCCATTGCTTGGCCAAAGCGGTGTCCTTAAAATCCCTGAACAATCATTCATTTTACAAATCGCTTATCTTCACTTGCCTATCACAGCTGTCTACAAACAAATAAAAGCTTCAAACTTGTGATGTCAACTACAGGTTAACTGAGGTTTTATTTTGTCAAATGACTAAAGTTGTGGCATCACACAAACACTGCTTTGTGTAGTAAGGTATGAATTAAGGTTTCTGTTCTGTTCTTGTTTGACCGTTCTTGGGAAAGAGTCTCAGTGCATAACGAATGCTATTTATTACGATCGTGTTGCTTTTAAACGTAGACCAGTTCCTAGATCAGGTCCACAATTTCACATCCCTTTTCCTTCCACACACACACACACACACACAATCATGACGCAGCGCTTCATACTTACGAGGTTTTTACAAGGCGCCATGCCCTGAGAGCATGAGGGCAAGCACACACAAATGCTTGAAAACACACCAGTTTTTACAACGACCCAAAGAGTGTACGCGTTTGTGCAAAGCTGACCTGCGCGTGGACAAGAGCATCATTAAAAAGGATGAACCAGTTGACAGAGAACCTTCCAGCATTCTGCAGCGTCAGAGCTTTGTTGCTACTCTCGCAGATGAGGCGGCGGTGAGGCTTTCGTAGAGAGTCCTAATAATAACAAATTAAAAATAATAAGTGAAAGAGATGTTGGTTAGGTTTATTGAAAACTTCAAACTGTCCATGGGTTGAATGCGTGTGACTGGTTTGTTCGAAAACTATTATGTGTATTATTCGAACTGAACTGTACATAACGAATGTACTGTCCTAGATAAAAAAACAAAAACAAAAAATGAAGCCACTCTAACATTATGTATGCTCAGTTTGACCATTTCAGTCAGATCACTACAGTGTGTCTAGTGAATGATTGACAGATTCGCCCGGGGTGGACAATCTCACGTCTCACTCAAAGTCAGTTGGGATACCATCCAGGAATAGCTTGACCAATAGCAGGTAAAACAAACATGCTAGGACAAGTAATACGCTGGTTTACCGTCATCTTGCCGGGGAAGCCTTTCCAGAAGAGAAATGTGTATTCGGCTTCCTTCCTTTTCTTCTTCAGCAGAAGATCCAAAGCTTCAAACTTAGAGTAGCTCTCCTGCAGTCGCTGGTATTCGTTGGAGCACTGACGAAGCGAGCGCCACACAGACACACGCACATGTTTCATGATCTTTAGAAAACAAAGTGTGTCTACGGGGCCCCAGTTTTCCAAGGCCAACTACACACTACACAACATGGAACATGGCAAAAAAAATAAATAATAATTGATGACTCCTTGCTGCACACCAAGCGATTACGCACCACACATTTATTCTTCTGAATTAGTGGGGTAGGCCCTCAGGCAACATGCTTTTTTTTTGTCGTACTAGAATAAAGTGCAATTGCACATCCCCTACATTAGGTGGCAGTGGCGTAATCATTGTCAGAGTGTGCGCAGGGAGTATGAACAATGTTAAAGTTTTTTAGCAGATTTATACTTTTTTTCCCCCATTTTCTTTGATGTTAAGAATCCAATGTTATTCAGTAGTGTATATGTACCAATTTGATAGACAAATTATATATGATAGAGTCGCATCGGAGAGTTGGGGGTTGCAAAACATTTTCTTCTTCCCTTTGAAGAGGGTCTTCTGCCCAGATTTAGTCAGTTTTAATTTCCTTATTCCCTCAGTAGAACTTTTGGGGGCTTTTGTGGTACCGCCCTTCAAGATAGTATAAGAATATTGTAAGTCCTCTGAAATCTTCGCACTTGTGAGAGGCTGCAGCCATTGTCTGAAACTCACTTGTGCCCGGAATATTCTGTAGAAATAAAAGCTTCGAAGTGACTGTCCATCGATCTCCAGCCTGCATTCGGATAACCAACATTCTCACTACGCGAAAGAAAACGAACACGAGGAAGAAAAAGATCCTTTTCTTCTTCCCTTACAGAAATATAAATACAGTTGAGTATTCTAGAAGCTAGAAACATTTCTATTATTTTGTGTGCAAGCTCATGTGCAATTTTAATTGGCTGTTACTGGTACATCTGTGACATTGCAACGCCATTAACCGGCGTGATTCAAATTTTGAAGAGAGCTAGTTGCCGAAACCCGCATATTGCACGACAGTTCAGTCGGTTTTAGCCATGTCGTTCAGTGTGAGGCGTTCCTAACGGTTAGTTGACCTACTACTTCAAAGCACGTGGCCAGTTTGAGCAGCAGTCGTCCATACTCCTGCAGATGAAGTGTTGGGAGGCAGAAGAGCGATACCAGGAGGTCTAGCATGGCGAGGTTCCCCTCGCTGCATTGCGCCAACCTCTGAAGCAGCTCAGGACACTTTCCAAAGAAATCGCTTTAGGGAAGAGGATAATTCAATATATCAGTCATCAATGGTAGTCTTTCTTTCCTGTTAAATGCTGTTTTAGAGACTAGTAGAAAATAATATACTGTAGAATTCCACTTATTTGGAATGACAATATGTAATTTGCATGTCAATTTGTTTGGACTTTCACTAGCATTCTAATTGCAATTACTAGGTAAATAAATTGTTTACAGGCTTCAAGTTGAAAAAGATTTATAGACTTTCCAACATATTGAAATGGATACTTATACACTTTAAAAGTGCATTCACAAAGATTCACAATTATTCCTGAACACTGTTTATGACCCAACAAACCTTTTCCTTTTTGACTTCGTCTTTGAACATTTTTGCGCCATGTCCAAATCTGCTTTCCAGTTTTGAAAGGACTTTTCTTGGAAATGCATGCTGACCACTTTTTCATTTGACTGTCATCAAGCAAATTAAGTGACACAAAAAGCCTTTTCATTACTAGTGAAAGAAGGAAACTTTGTGTTTAAAACATAATGCCCTAAATACTTTTAGAATTTTTTTTCTTCTTCATTTTTTAAATATTTAATGTTTCTTTTGCGGATGTAAACCAGTAAATTTCCCTGCGGCTTATTTTTGTTCAAGCCATCTTCGTACAAGATGGTTTTAACAGTCATTTAAGTGAGAACTAACAATGTTATTAGTCTACAAAATTATGATATTTTTGGGACACACACTATCACGGTAATTCAGAAGCATCAGTCACACCTGAACATTTTCATTTAAAGGTTTCCTTATGACAATGTACTCACAGTGAGGGTTTAGTAAGGGCCAGGAAGCCTCCCATCACATGGAAGTCATCCAAAGTGCTGCTGTATCTTAAAAGATGTGAGAAAAAAAATCGTTATTTATTATGATTATGATTATTACATGATTGTACATTAGTTGAACACATACTCATTGTAAGAGTCCAGGAAGATTCTGGCGTGGTCGAGAATAAACAGACTTTCAATACTGCGGATGCGCCGAAGGTTGGCGGTGAGACTGACCGCATGCTGCCCGGTCAGGTGACACAAGTGCCCAAATTGACTGGCAAGCGTGCTCAGCATCTTGAAGATCACCGGGCCAAGGTTGGCACTCAGAGATTCTAGAAAATAAATACAGTCCATGCAAATCATTAACAATGAGATAAGGAGAAAAAAAACACTTTTCTTGCATGTGTCACTCTTACCAAGACCCAGCAAGGGACTTAAGACTTGTGTCTTGATGCTACACAGTTTGCAGTAGAATTTTCTCTCAGCTGACGCCAGCTCATGGAGGCTGGCGATGAAGCCCATCACATTCTTGTCTGAGAGTGCCACACACTGCTGGCCGCCAGCAGACACGCTGCTCACAAATCCTAGCTGGGAAACACAAATGACGTTACAACTCCTGTGGTCACCAAATAATTAAAATTCGAAAGCAACCACGTGTTTTACCAGAACAGGAGAAGATTGTTTGAATTTTTTAGGCTAGAAGAAAAAAAAAAGTTTCAAGAAGCGCTTTACCCTGGAGAACCCACGGGGTCAAATTTGGCCCCTATAAATTCTGCTACTCAAATAACAAAGACCTTTTTTTTCTTCTTTTTTTTACAAATTTAACTTCAAAAGTCCAGAGTGCCACTTCTGACCCCTACATGGGGCCATCTAGTGGATGAATATTGCACTTACATGAGCCAGAGTGGTGGTGACAAGATGGCTGTTTTGTTGAGTTGGAAATCAATCCAAACAAAACCATCTTCTCAGCAAACCATCAGATGGTAAAATTATGTTTTTTTGGGGTTAATCTATTTCATATCATGTTGCAGAATGCCTAGGAGTATGTTTTATATATATATTTTGATAAATTAGCAACTCTGAGCGAGTTCAAAAAACAAGGGTTAAAATTGAAAAAACATATATTTTGGTGTTCAGTGAACTTATAGCAGTCATTTAATGTATAATTCATAATTTTCCAAAGAAGAAAAGGGTTCTTGTGTTCTCCAGGGTTAAAAGAACAAATATTTTGTTCTTACATTCATGCAGAAAGGCAGCAGCACAGGCTGCTGGGTGTAGCCGTCAGATGACGACTCCTCCTCTCCGTCTTCCTGTTTGCTACAGTCCCGGGTGCCCTCTTTCACCTGCTCTCCACTGTAATAAATGATGGGCTGTATGCAGTCTCCATCAGCAAGCAGCAGAGTGTGACGCTCTCCGGCACTCACATCCCACACCCGGATTCCCTCTGACAACTGTGGGCGGAGACAAAAGTGTGTGGTGACATCGAGGCGGCAAATGATATGGAGTTGAATTTTTTTGTAGGATTACTGCCGCACCTTGGCGAGGCGAGGAACTGTGCTGGGGGACTCCATGTGGCCCAGCTGACCCTGGCTATTACTTCCCCATGATAACAACTTTAAGACAGACACAGAGACAAGTCCAGTTGTGACAAGTGAAACGTCATTTGACCAATGCAAACTGACTGAGAAAACAAAGATAAATCAGCCTTCTATTGCCGATCACAAAAAACGATCACCCGCAGCGGCAATTTGCAGCCTGCAGGCAGCTCGAGACCAGTCTGTGTGCAGTGTAGCGTCCCCTCCCCCCTTTCCATAACATTGCACGTTATAGACCAAACCAGTAACTGAATCATAAAATATGTTATTAGCAAATTTTAAATGTCCAGTTTTTGTAGAATAAAGAGATGGAAATTTGGAAAGAATGTTTTTTTTAACTGATTAATCAGTGAACCCCCCAAAATTTGCCAGATTAATCACTTAACTCTTTGACTGCCAAAAACGTTAAATAACGTTTAGTAAAATCCTATGGAGGAGTGCCAAAGACGTTAAAAGACGTTTTTTTTTTCAAAACAGAGGTGAAACTAACCATTTTCTATTGTTGATTACTGAAAAACGGAATAAGGTAGAAACAAAAAAAAAATTCTGATGAAAGATGAGAGTCCAATCTTTCATTTGGTAGTATGTGTGTTTCCATAGTCCAAACACATAATTTTCTGTGGACCTTGAAAGATCAGTCAAAAATGCTTAAATCGGCTGGCACACACGGCATCCCTTTTCTCAAAACGTCTGGCAGTCAAAGAGTTAATGAAATATTTTAGTGAGGAGCTCAAAATTGAAAAATGTGGATCTAATCCATGTGATCGGTTTCAGAATCAGCAGCTGTGGAAAAAAAGCCTTTAGCGACACCAATAATGGCGGTGTGGTTCCCAGTCTTGAGAGGTGGCAACTACTTCTATGTATAACTGCTTTTTTTTAAGGAAATTGAAAGCAGCCTAAAATCTTCTGAGAAATACCGAATGGCGCAAACCCTATATGTTTTTGTGATGGTTTTAATTCCGGTCGAAGCTTTTTCCCTGAAAACCATTTTTTTAATAAACATTCTGAAATGTCCTATACACATTCCTGTGACTACAGCTGTTGACTGACCTGCGACTGTGCAGTCAGAGCGAGAGAATGATGAGAACCGGCTGCCACTCGCACCACCTCCTTACTATTGAGACTTTTGATGCAGAGTGGCTGTAATCTGTAAACATCACACTTTTGGTATTACGCAACAACTTGCTCACATGAAAAAGCTCAAGAGGCTTGACGGCAGCCTTCCCTACCTGTCTAAATTGTCCCCGTGGCCGAGCTGACCATGTCCTCCGTGGCCCCAGCTCCACACCTCTGTTTGCAGAGAGGGCAGCACCTCTTGATCCGCTGGGGCCGCCATTCCCGACGACGTCAGGGCCGCGGCGGCGCCCATATTGGAACGCCCGGCCTTGCGTAGCAACCGTGGTGACACTGCAGGTGTGCAGAAAGGAAACAAAAACGAGTGTAATCATGCACTCTCCTCGCATACACTGGTTTTAAAATACTGTACTTTCAAGGTGATTTCAACAACACAGACACTTACACAACGAACACACCAAGTCCTGCAACTTAAGACAAACCAAAACTCTTTTGAAAAAACAAAACAAAATCTCAAGTCTTGAATATTAAACAAAAACACCCCCCCCGCCCCCTTTTCAAATCTACAGCTAGCGAGTGCAACATGCACAAACACGTGAGAGACGGGAGGTGGATTCAAGGTGAAAGGTTAAAAAAAAGAAGTTAAGTATAGTTATAACATAAAACTAATCCAACGGCTATAACGCTCCAACAATAATGTTAATCCGACTGCTAATTAATGCTGGCTAACTTACTAGCTCGTAGCATGGAGCCATAGTAGCCACTTGTTGATATTCTGTAATTGTGTGTCAAGTTGTTTTTCATCAAAAAGATTGTGAAATAGTTTTAGATCCTAAATGTTCAACATTATCTGCTGACTTAAAAATATACATGGGTAAAAACGTTGACAATTTTTGTTGGCTAAAACTAGACGAATAAACGTATGTTTTCTTGGACAAAAAAAAAAAAAAAAAGACTACAATGCTAGATTTATAGTCGACTAAAAGTGGACTAAATAAAAACAGGATGAGGTTGACTAACTATGATAAAAACTAACAAGCGTGATTGAAACTGGACTAAAACTGAGGCTAAATTTAAAAATGCTCGATAAAAATTAACACTACTTTGAAACACAAATAATTACGAAAGTTCCTTTTGGACCAAACAAGATTGAATAAATTTGTCATTTTAAAATAAAAAGGTGCAAATACATACATTTAAACAACTCTAAACTAGTAATAATATTTTTTTATTTCTGTTTATGATTATGCCGATTATTAAACAGTGGAGTGTAATCATTGAAATTGTAATTCAATTTCAACTAATTGCACAGCCCTATCCCATTAATTTCATTAATTGTAACACGTAAACCACAAGTCAAATTGCAGAGTCCGCCTAATTTTGCTTACATAGCAACTACGGACACTTCTGATTATTTACATATCAGTGTTGATTCACAAACGTGTCCCCTGGCACATGCCTATGGGACTTAGTAGATTGTTGTGGGGTCATTCTCCAATTGCTATACGCAGTTTTTTTGATGTTGTTATGTATACCTTCCTCAGGTTCATATATTTTGAGACTCTTTATAATGGAACTGGAATAAAATATGCACCATACTGAACACAAATGAACAGTAGGTGAAACAAAGAAAAGTCTAAGAGCACATAGTGTGACTATAAGGAAGAAAACAATAAAACTTGACTGGCTGATTAATAGATGCAAAATAACAACACAATGAAGTGTGACAAAAACATGCACTTGCCGCCAACATGCATGGGCACGAGGCGTACTTACACAGCAGCCCATAGGAGGAGGATAAGAGGTGAACAGCGTATCTACCCTGTGAGAGGAGTCCCGGGAGCGACAGGCGGCGCTGCAGGCGTTCCGCCTCCTCCTCATGGATATCGCCAGTACTGGAACTCTTCTTGGCCTGCACAGAGTCATCCTGTTGAACACGCTGGGTGGTGTTCTCGCCCGCTTCGGGACTGGCCTCTGTTTGCCTGACTGGCCCTCCTGATCTCAACGCTCCAGTAGGAAGATACAAGTTCATCATTTTTTTGAGGGACAATGCCTCATAAGTGGAGGCAACCTTTTCTCCGACTGCGGAAGCGCATGAGGCCACCAGGTTGTTGAGGGGATTGTTGGAGGAGGCGCTGATGAGTCCGGCCGCTGAGGGCTAAAACAAAACAAAAGACAGTAAACATACTGTAGCAGGAATGTCAGTCGGACAACCTGGATGATACCATATGAATCCTTTCATTTTCTACTCGTCCGGTTCGGCCTGTCACCCTATCTAGATGGATGGTTTGATGGATGGATTTTAAAGAGATGCTTGACTCATTGATCTATTTTGTCTCTAATTATGTGATAACTTCATTTTTTTCATGAACAATTAATACCTTTAAAAACTAATTTTGCCACTTGCTGTCGACTGAAGATGCCATCACCTGTGCTGAGGAAATAGGTAACGACTATGGAGGACTAAAACTGCCAAAATTCTAAATAAATAAGGGATTGAATAAATAAATAAATGATTGACTAAAAGTGAAAATAAAAACAGATATAAAAAAATATAATTAGAAAATTAAACCCCCAAAAATAAACATAAATTCAAATAAAAAGAACAAACAATATATACATACATAAATAAATACATTTGTATTTAATTTTGCAATTATATTTTTTATTATTTATATTTTTTTATTTTCACTATTAGTCATTATTTTTAATTTTGGCAGTTTTGGTCCATACTGCCAGGACGAAATGTTATTCAAATGAGGGGGCGGTCCTTTAGGAAGGAAGTCTTGCCGGCTTGAATGGAGAGCTCCAGCAATGGACAACTATCTGATCCACTGTCACCTCGACTTGTTGTCATGCAACTAAAGTCGCAAGTTGTGGTGACAGTGGGCAAGATAGTCGTCCATTGCTGGAGTTCTCCAATGCAAGCCGGCGAGACTTCCTTGTTCGCCCACCCGCTCACTCGACCAATGAAAGGCAGTTTGCAACGGCGGAGTCCAACACAAGAGACGCTTAGGACCGCCCCCTCATTTGAATAACATTTCGTCCTGGCAGTATGGATCAAAACTGCCAAAATTAAAAATAAACAAACGACTAAATAAATGACTAAATACATAAATAAGTGACTAAAAGTGAAAATAAAAATGAATATAAAAATATAATTAAAAAATTTAATACAAATGTATTTATTTATGTGTGTGTGTGTGTATATGCATATAGTTGTTTTTTCCATTTATATATTTTTGGGGGATTTTAATTTTCAAATTAGATTTTTTTTTATATCCATTTTTTATTTAGTCATTTATTTATTTTGAATTTTGGCAGTTTTGGTCCTCCATAAGGAAATAGGTAATGACCAATTACGGCTCAGTTTAGGGACCAAACCCAGAAAACAGGTGAGTTACCTGTTTCCTCAGCACAGGTGATGTCATCTTCAGTCGACAGCAAGTGGCAAAATTAGTTTTAAAGGTAATACTTGTTCATGGGAAAAAAATGAAGTTATCACATTAATTAATATTATATTAAAATATTATATTTTTATTGTTAAAAATGGTTTAATGAGTCAAGTGTCCCCTTAGTAATCATCCATAATCTGAAATGTGTTTTTTTCTAATAGCAAGACTCACCAGCAGTGTGTGCAGTCCTCCAATGGTCACCTTTGGTGTTTTTTCAGTCTGAGTGCTATCCGAGAGCTTCTTCAGGTAATCTTTGACTTCTTGCTCATCTGGATAAGGAGAAGATTTGGAACTTGGGGCCCCACTAAACTTTGTCCCCGGGATGTCAAAGTCTGAAGCAGGCAGTTGCACCCCAGCCAGAGATGACTCTTGCTTCTCCAAATGTTGTAATTGCGAGGGGTCACTGTTATTGACAGGTGCCGGAGACACCAATTGAGGAGGTGATGTCGAGCTTTTGGAAGAAAGGGCAGGCTCTGATGGAGACATTTTGAGCACAGGATTTGTAGAAGGTGTTTTGAGCCGCTCCTCCTCCTCCTTAGGCTGCTCCAAGCAAGGAAGGCAGTAGTGACTATCAGAGATGATGACATGATCCTCTTTGTCTGTCATGGTGTATAGCAGCTGTTTACACTGCCCGCATTTGTCCGCAGGGGGCCGTTGGACGTCCTGAGGGCCCAGGCAGCGCACGAGTGCCAGGCTGTGCTTGGCCCCGCAGGCCACTTGAAGTACAAACCTGCCTGCTAGCATCTCAACCTTTTGCGGTTTCCAGACAGGAAAAACGGTGGCACTGAGGCCAAGTTGGCAACCGCTGCCCCAAGCCCACACTTCCTGCTGGACCGAGAGCGCCAAGGTGTGCTGCTCTCCGCAGGCGAGCTCTAGTACAGGTACAGTGGGCAAGGAATTACAATTAGAGTCTGCCAGAGCGATTGGAGTCGGGTTGTGGACGGAGCTGAGGCCCGACAAACCACACTGTCCAGCAGTGTTGTCGCCCCACATGTGGACGCCGCCGTCCTCGGTCACCGCCCCGCTGTGAAAGCTTCCGGCGGCCACAGCGACAACACGTTGCCCGCTGAGTGCGCTCTCCAAAGTGGGCTCCACAGACTCTGCCACTTGACTCTGCTTCCATGAACAGTGCCCGAAAGTGAACACCTGACCACCTGATTGTGCACACAAAAAAAACAACTCACTAAAAACAAGGAAATGGCTTTTAAAACACTGCAAACGCCACAATACTCACCATCCACCAGCAAAACGCCATGATTTCGACCCAGAGCGACCTGGAGAACCGAATGGGGAGGGAGCAGTTTCTCGGGGGCCACACTGTAAGAGTAGCCCTTCCACATATGGAGTAGACCTCGCCCTCCTCCACCATCATCATCTCCAGAGCTGGGAGATCATGAGTTACGAGACATGCTGGAATTAGGTCATCTTACGTGATTGTTTTACGCTTCCGAAGTAGGGTTGCAATATTTGAAGTATTTTCAAACTGGTGGATCTTTCCATGGGGGTTAACAGGATTTTGCGGGAATTGACAGGAATAAACAAGGAGTTGACAAAATTGAAGGTTGGCCCTTAACCGAGAAATTAAATGAAGGTGAGGAGAATACGTTTTAATACAATTCTGATTTCATTCAAGTAAAGATAAATGTGTGCATGCACTGAGCATTCCTCCATCACATGCACACATGATTCTAGAGGGGGCACTTTTCAGTTAACATTTTTGAAATGTCAATTGAGATCTTGGGGATCTTTCGCTATTTCGCTACCCAGTTCACAACATTAGCAGAACTGTGGGAGCACAATTGTTTTGATAACATAAAACGTTGAGGTCAACACTAATTAGCGCTTAAACAACAATATGCAACATGATTTCCCCCCTTTTCTCAGTAAGAAACGGAAGAAAATAATGATTCTATTTTTGTGAGGATTTTTACCAAAATGGATGTATACTGTAACTATTTTTTTTAAATCTTTTGTAATTAAGGGCATTTCAAACTCTGTACTTTTGTACGTTTACTTAAATACAGAAGTTACATTTTTTCTATTTACACAAATATCAAGTCAAACAATATCAAACATCACAAGTATGTCTACATTAATACTCTTTTCCCTGTAGTGCTTTCTTCCAGTTCAACGGGGATCACAACCTCAACACAAAATATGCTAATTAGTAGTTATATCTCCCACTGTTTCGCACTCAGCTCTGTCAATTTTACAATGGTAACAGATGTTCAGTTATGGAACGACAAATATGTTCAAATTTGAGTTTATGTTTTTATATTGTTGTATTGTACAAATAAATATAAATAATATAGTATAAGTAATACAACCACATCTGGGTTCTTCTAGTTCTCTCCAGTCTTGGTGTCAGGAAAAGGTGGGAAAATTGGGGACTGTTTTGTATGACACCATAGTGTTCATAGTTATATTGTTTTTACTTGTAATAAGCATAACTTCACAACAATATATAAAAAATTAAATACGATTTAAATGTGCGCAAAGAAGGCCTTTTTGTATGATTGTGTAAATAAATACTGCAGTCGCCCGTGGGTAGTCACATGGTGATCACAAGCCCGCAAACACTACAATAATCCTCCTTACCCCCTCCTCTGGGTTTCCATCCGTGGGCTTTATTCCTCCATGAGCGTGTCATAAAACCCTCCCGTCAACTTGTCCAACGCGTTGATGGTCTGTCGGCGAGGAGAAAAATGTAACATGTCAATTGTGCTCCCAAAGCAAACACACACATCGAGCAGGTGTCATCCTGTCATCATGACGATCATGTTAGCAACCGCTCATATAAAATAATAGCCGGCGAATACCACTGGCGAACTCAATTCAATTAAAAAACGCAAGCACGTGTTTACAGTGGCCCTGCGAGTACATTGTCACATCGCAAAAGTGATTCTTACCAGCTGGTTCTTTTCTTCATGCTTTATGTTGAACCGGCAATCGTTTGTGTAGCAGGCAGAAGGTAACGTGAATGCTAGGCTAGCAGAGTAGCAGGCAGCCTCATCTGTTGACAAGGCGAATGGCAAAGATCGCCTGTGACAGGAAAAACTCGTCTCTGACAGTAAAAACTCTTCCATGAAAGAACGATTGGTTTGTATCAATTTACATTTGAAACTCTAAATATAATATTTATACATAATGTCATGTAATCGTGTCATTATTTTTCAGGGTTCTTTAAATTTAATAGACGTTGGGTTAAAAAATTGAACCCGAAATAAATGCAGAGTGAGATGCCTGTTCTACTTCTAGATGATCAATGCTCATCAAATACGGAAGCCGAAGAAACAGACACCCAAATTAGGTTTATTATATAAACATTAAAAATAATAATAATAATAAAGCTATAAAGCGTTCCATACATATTATATAAAGTCACACAACAGTTAAGCGAAGCAATTGCTATAGGGTAAACACCAACCATCTTCCATATTCGTATAACAATAATTTTACAATCTAGGACAAAACGTTTAAGAGGCGTGTCCATATAATCCTACGCTTACTTTTTTTTTTTTTTTTGCAGTAATGCTATGACCCCAGTTTAGGAACAGTTACACCATTTAGCAATTTTTATTTTGTTGAAAAAGAATTACATTAAATTAGGTCTATCACTAAAAGCCAGAATAAAAACAGATCATTCAGCATCATCTGAGACTACTGGTCATCGTAGGACATGTGAATGAATGTGCTCTTTCTGTCACTGGCTTCCTGAAGACCAAATCACGAATTGATTTCTTTGGTAAACCCTGCCTGCTGGAAACCACCAACCCAACACGTCAATGCAGTTTATATTCTGATTTTGTGTAGATCCCCTTATTTGTCTTCTATTGGCAATTCCAGCCTGGAGGCAGCCACAAAAGGAACTAAGATAACATAAATGTTCATTTTCATATAGCCAACTTGTAAATAAATTCGTTTTTTTTCTTCTTCTTCTCAATACTTCAGATACTTTAGAGTCCCACCAGAGTGGTGAAGTTGTCAGGAGACCAGAGGAAGGATCAAAGAAGGAAAGGTGAAGCAAAGTGAGATTCAACACCAACCAGGCACCAACCTCCACCCACAGAATTACAAATCCATCTTTCACCAACCCCTGATACATCTGAATTCAAACAGGATTAGGAAGACATCAAGAGACCCGATGAAAGACAAAGGAAGGAAGGAAAAAAAGAAGGATACATTAAGCAGAGTGAGATCCACAAACGCCAACCTCCACTGATTCAGCGACCAGTGGGGGATATTTGGTAAACATGGTACATGCTGGTCTTGTGAGGAAGAATTTGAAATCGGATTGGTTAAATGAACTGCGCCATTGTTAATACGGTTCAATTGACATGGGGCAACAATACTGAAACTCAAGGCTCTGGTAGTGGGTAGATGACACGACAACACATAGAGGTTGAAATAGGATGGCAAGAATAACATCTTCAAAAAGTACAACCAAGAGAAATGTTACAAATTGAAGAAAATAAACTGTTCGGAATAGTGCTTATAAACTCGTGATTCATTGACCAAATGATTCAACTTAATTTGTAAATGTAGGTTAGGGCAGAGAAGGCATTGCTGGCCCTAACCTCATGCCACTGATTATTTATCATGTTCAGAGTTAAAGCTTTTATGCAAAATGCATAACTGAGGTTGTAGGATGTCTGTCTTGTAGCTGGAAAGTTCTGGACCATCTCTAAAATTTGTCAACCTTTTGTCTCAGTAAAGTTTCTGATAGTCCATTTGTTTACTGGGTCTATGCTGGGTCACCTTTCTTCCCTTTAAATGATTTTTCTTTCCTTTTTTACCTTCCGCCAGGAGAACAAATATCTGGAAAGTGCTTTCATAACTACATTATGAATGGAGGTTTTATTTTCATGACAATTTTATAAAAGGCAGATTGTCCTGATGTGTGGTGGAGTGCCACAGTGAATGAACATCTTCACCGAAGAAAGAGGTTTATTTAGAATTTATCAGGCAACATCTGAGACGTTATGTCTCTATTATTATTTATTTATTTATTTTTATTATTTTTTTAAATGTTAATTTTATTTAACCAGGAATTTATTTAAAACCTCTTTTCCAATGGAGTATTGGCCAAGTGGCGGCAGAAGTTACAGTTGCAGCAAAATTAAAATGACATACGTGTCAGTAAAAAGCTACAGTTCCAACACAATTTAAACACAATAAAAAATTACATTAAAAAAATTATACAAAACACTGAAAACAGGTACAAGTAAAGGAGTCTGACTGAAATGCTCTCAATCTGGATTTAAAATCATTCAAAGAAATAAATTCTGTTAACTTCCAGTCCATTTGCAACAGGTTCCATGTAAAAGGAGCAGAGAAGACAAAGGCCTTTTTTTTTCTCCCGAATTCAGTGCGAGCAAATGGAATAGTTAGCAACAAAATGTTCTTTGAACACAAACTATATGAATTAACACTTCTCTGTGTGATTAAGTTGCAAATATATGAGGGCAATAGTCCAATAATGGCCTTATGGGTAAAGGTGTACCTGTGAGCCAAACTCCTGGTAGCCAAAGCAGGCCATCCCACTCGATAACACAGTGAAAAAATAAAAGTAAATCTCAACAAGGATAAAACTAGTTTCAGCAATTTCATTACGTCCTGCGAATTAAAAGCATCACAAAGGTATGATGTCAAACTGATTTCAACACTTTATTGCATTAGGTACAGTACGCTGAACAAAGAGCATTACAAGTTCAATACACAAACGATACAGACCTATAGTAGACCCCCCTCCCCCCCAAAAAAAAATACAACATGCACAAGCAGGACTCTCGAAAACGCCCCAAGCCAGTTTGCTAGCTTTTTCAAGAGAATCATGACCGTTCTTTGGAAAGTAAAGACAGCTGACCCTTTCATCAACATAGTAACAGATCATAGAAATGAAATGAAGAACATTCAAGGACCTTGTTCTTGCATGGAGAAAAAAACACACATCTCAGCCCAAATCTATGTGAGAGTCTAAAAAAAGAGATTCCTAAAAATTCCTAGAAAAGCCTTACCGGATGCAAATGATTACTTATGACCGCATGTCATTTACACTTCCCCCAGAGTTTGCTATATGTCATTTACAGTGACCATAAGATACAAATAATGAAAGTATTTCCCTACTTTACATACAACATTTCTTTTCTTTTCGCATAGATGGAACTGAGAGAAAATATAGAATCAGTGAGAGCAGTGGGCAGAAAAGGGTAGAGTTGGAAGAACACCCGATCCGTGGCCGAGACTACCATGTATCTACGTTTTGGGCGGGGGGCGGTGAGGGCGTGCAGCATGGCATTGATGACTTTGTCTGCGTTGGTGAAGCCCATCTTGCATGTTGAGACAAAGTACTCGATGGCCAGTTTAATGTAGTGTTGGTTGAAGATTTGCTTGCGCTCATCATCGAACTTTCTCCAAATGTCGCTCACGGTCTTCATCTTCACAATGTTGGTGGCTTGGCCAAAGTTACCCGGCTGGATGATGCTCACCTGAGAGGGGGAAACAAGGTTCAAAATTTCTCCTGGATGATAACATTTATCTTGGAGCAAGGGAAAGTCGTGTACACGTGCATACGCACAAATGTACATCAACATCATATAAAATCATAGCGCAATTAGCAATGTTGTGGAGTAGATCTTTTCCTCCGCGTGTTTGTTTTCTTTCGGGTAGTGAGAATGTTGGTTATCTGGATACAGGCCGGAGACGATGAACAGTTCCTTCGAAGCTTTTATTTCTACAGAATATTCCGGGCACAAGTGAGTTACAGACAATGGCTGTAGCCTCTCACAAATGCGAAGATTACAGAGGACTTACAATATTCTTATACTATCTTGAAGGGCGGTACCACACGGTTTCCAGTAAACAGTTCAACCGGAGTTGACCGGACCGACACGATAACATTCAAGGACACTATTCAGACACAAAACAAACCTATTTGAGGAATAGAGGAGGTTTTTCAGTCATGACTGCACCTGGCAGAAATTGTGATAACACTCACAAAGATACATCCGCAGAACAAAGCTCTACTGAGGAAATAAGGAAATTAAAACAGTTAGACAGAAGACCCTCTTCGGCAATTAGCATTTTGTCATCCTCATTCATCCAATATCTCACCTTTGTTCATCTGAGGTCTTATACTTGTAGCTGTTCTCTTTGCAAAGTGGTAGCTTTAATCTTTGGCCACATTTTCTCAGTTTAATATCTGATGAGATTTTTTTAAGCTTCTATCACTGCCTGTTGCTCAAATATTTCCTTAAGGGGTTTTCAGAGGCGTGGACAAACCTAATGACCTGACAGTTGATTTTTAACATCTAACTGTTACTGTGCGAGCTGGCAACGCCATAAAACAAACCTTATGGCTGTCATTTCCCACAAAAGTACCACAGAGAGAAATGGAAAACTAATGTTAATTCATGCTGGGGTTTTTTACTTTAACACGCCAACAGAAACAACTCTTTGTGGGATAATGCTGGCTTTCACATGCATTATTTTTCCCACAACGTCACATGATTTGATTGTGGTTTTGTTTCGTCAAAGTACCTTCACGCCAAAGCTGTCCATTTCCACCCGTAAGCAGTCAGCAAACGCTTCCAGTCCTCGTTTGGACACGCTGTAGCTTCCCATGTTCAGGCAGTTGAAGAAAGAGAAGATGCTCGACACGAAAACCACCCGGCCTGCGGCAGTCGGGACCAACAAATAAATGACCAAAGGTGCCGTGACATGAATGCGAGAGAAATATCAAAGACGGGGTTGGTCTTGATTCTTGACCTTTTGCAGCCCGCACCAACGGCAGGAAGGCCACGGTCGTCCTGATGCAGCCAAAGAGGTTGATGTCCACCATGTGGCGGAAGTCTTCAATTGTGCTCCACTCTATCTCTGCCCAGTCTGAAATGCCGGCGTTGTTCACCACCGCCCAAAGGCCTGCAGACAAGCAGAAACTTGATGAACTGGGATGAACTCTCAGAACTGCTCCACATACAATAAATGACCATTTCCAGAAATAATCATGTTTTCTGTTCTCACCTTTTTCCGGCAGGTTCTCCTCGACAATCTTCTTTGCCTGCTGCACATCCTCGTCACTGGTAACGTCCAGTTTGAGGATTTTCAAATTGCCAGAACTCTGTCTGGCCAGGTTCTGGGCACCCATTCCCAGTGGAAACAAACAGCCGGCAAAGACCACAAAACCCTTGTGGTTCAAGCATCGAGCAAGCTCGTATCCAAAGCCGCTGTCGCAGCCCGTGATCAGCACGGCCGAGCCATGACCTTCCACTTCGGAACGGCAGTGCCGGCGTGAAAAAAGTTTACCAAAGGCAAGGAGAATGACGGCCAAGATGGGGATGATGCTGAGGAGTTGGTAAGCAGATAAAGAGGCGTTCATGTTGGCCAGGCAGGCGTCTGTGAGTCACTCTGCGAAGGATCTGCTGGTGAAGCCCATTAGCGAGTTCTTTATACTGATGTGACTGTTGCAACACAATTTGTTCAGGTTTTCATGTGACTTCAATGCCTCATTGACGCCACACTTAATTTTTTTTTTTGGTGTAGCATGTCTAATCGAACCGACATGTTGTATCACACCTTTATCAGAGACTCTGATACATCGAGTACAGTTTATTTGACTCATTTTCTTTTAAAGCTTTTATTGTGAAAGTGAAGCAATCTCACTGCTAAAATGCTTAAAACAAGAACAAAACATGCTGCTCGTCCGCAGCACTAGTTTTTTCACAGTGAAAACATGTTCATATATGAAAAGAGACCACTACACTCACGTTCTCTGATTTTAGCTATTTGTAGGTATGTTTGAGTAAAATCAGTATTTTTACTTAATCCCACTACGGAAGCGTATTGCATTCACTTGGGGAAAAAAAACTCCTGTTTCTCTGACTAATTTTTTTGGGTTGCTTTGTTTTTTTTTTGAGTATTTTTTTTTCTTTCTGTTTTTCAGAATTTTTTTTTCAGTTTTGCTGATTTTTTTTTTTGTCCAAAAAATATTCAGAAAAACAGGCTGAAAAAAATTATTCAGAAAAACAGGAGAAAAAATTATTCAGAAAAAAAGGGAAAAAAATATTTGTAAAAAAAAAAAAACAGGAAAAAAAAATATTCAAAAAAACAATGCTCCCCCCAAAAAATTAGTCAGAAAAACAGGACTTTTTTTTTTCAAGTGAATGCAATACGCTTCCGTAAACTACTGACAATATAACTCACAACTAAAAAATACATTGTCATTTTGAGTATGTATTTTTTAGAATTTTTTAAAAAATATATACACGCACACACTCAGACAGACAGACCACAAGTAAATTAATACATTTGACATCATACCTTTGACAAAATATAAATATTTCCGCCTAAATATGACACACAAGTCTTTCCGCTTCACGATTGCAATGGCATGCCAATGATTTTGAACTGAAGCAGTTTTTCTGTCCGACCAGGAGTCCCACATTATTGAATGACAAAACAAGTGATTACACTACACACCTGTGCAATCATATGCATCCGGTTGTGCTCACTGTGAAAAAATAAAATAAAGCAACCGCACTACATACTATGTAAAGTCCATGAAGGCTTTTATGATGAAGGCACTGTACAGCAATGAGGTCCAGCATTGTTGGGAACATATGACTGATTTGAAATTGACAGCTTGTGATTATTTAATTCTTTTTCTTTTTTTTACCCTGAAGGCAGTCGATTCCTCGTCAGGTTTCCACCTTCCCGTAGGTGCCGTCAGGAGGCCGGTAGTGT
The DNA here is from genome assembly GCF_051991255.1 of Vanacampus margaritifer. Classification (NCBI taxonomy): domain Eukaryota; kingdom Metazoa; phylum Chordata; class Actinopteri; order Syngnathiformes; family Syngnathidae; genus Vanacampus; species Vanacampus margaritifer. Next base: position 10,365,356 of record NC_135432.1, read on the forward strand.
CTCGGGAACGCTTTGAGTTGCAGACAGTTGAAGGCGTACTTTCTGGAGCCCACGTTCTTCACAGTGTTCTCACGTCTACAGCCCTCGCTGGTGAGACAAGATACGCATCATAAGTCACAGATAAACCACTCGCCAAAATATCTTTCTCTTGTGTGAGGAAGGGAAGGACTTTGAACACAGCGACATATTATCACAGACTGGATTCTGAAAAGGGGAATGCTGACAGGCCAGTCCAAAGTACATTTTGTGCAACATTCAGTATCCTGCAGGAAAATTCAACATTTGCACAGTCAAAACTGGAAAAAGAGATGATTGTTTCGAATTGAGACCGATTGTTATCTAGTCATTTGACAAATGAGTAGAAAAACAACACAGTAGTTGTGCACACTGCCGTGCCAGCAATCTGATTAGATCATGAGAACGAATGTAATTATCAGCTGTGGCGAGTAAAAACACACAAAATCATCCTGAAGCAATAGTACAGCAACTTTATTGCATTAGCATCATAATCCTCAAATATTGACATACTATGTACAGTATACGTGTCATGTATGTCTCAATAATTTCATTTCATTTCAATACAATTCCTGTACAACAGTACAAGTGCTATCTAATCCACAATGTCACTGTTAAGACAACAAAAAATAAACTATATTTTGTGTTTGTTGACCTTTTTAAATAAGAGGGAGCACTTTAGTGTCACTATACATGTAACCAAAAGAGAATAATTATGAATTACACACATAAATTAATACACGTCATTTTCGTACTTTCATGGATTTTACATAAATACTCTCAGAGGTAGTTCAGAACAAGCCAGCACACATAAAATTAAATATACATAAATAAATACCAAAAATAATTTATTTGGCCATTTCGCATGAACAGAAATATATATCAAAAGCAAGGTCTTAAACCTTTTTGGAGTCAGCTGACTACAAATTATTTTCAATTCCTTTTACATGAACATGCATTCATTCATGAGTCAAATTTAAAACAAACAAACAAAAATTGAACCAAAAATGATGGACAAATTCTATACAGGCAGCACAGTGGAATAGAGGCAAAACAAAAACTGCCTCACAGCCCGGAGATGCAGGTTCGAATCTCCGTTGGCTAGCTTAAGAAACTGAATGGATGGAAAGTATGTTCAATATCTCAGCGCAGGTTTTAGGCCACCCATTGGAAGAAGAACAGGGACACTAATAAACTATGAACATCTTCAACATTTCTTGGCGACCAGAAAAACTGTTTGCGTCCACTCAAACTACTGACGAACGTCTTGAAAATTGCCAGCAATAGCACTTGGACAAACTATATCGTCGCAAATAATCTAGAATTTTGCCTCTCTCGACATGCAGCAAAAGCATCAAAAGCAAAAACATCACTTGCCACGGTGCCACCACACCAAGTTCGATTTGATTTACTTAATTGCCTATGCTGTAGAGGAAGGTGCATATTAGGGGTAAAGTGTCTACTAGGAGAGAAACGTTTATTCAGACAAACAATTTAAAAAGAGGTAAAACATCATCAATACAAATTAGGGTTGCCTAAAAATAGCATCTATCATACCAATAATATGTTATGGCGAAACAAACTTAGGGAGAATGGAGAAAACTAATAAACTGCATACTGTACCTTCCCAAAACGTAACATTAATGCGAAAAAAAAAAAAAGTGAGAGTTGATTGGAATGTTAATTGCAAAATCCACATAACATAAGATTTTCTTTAAAATAAAGGTTGTCTGTCTTGGTGTGTGATTGACAAGTGATCAGTCCAGGGTGTACTCTGGTCTTGTGAGTGAGTTGGGATACGATTCCGATTCCCTGTGATCTTTAAGTTAAGGCTAAGTTTTGCTGACCGGTTTCTGGGTGGCATAAATACCACATGCTCATGTAATTCAGTCCTCTACATATTGTTAGCGCTAAAAGCTTGGTAGTCATTTTAAATAAAAGTAATTCAAGGTGCGTTATAATCTACAACAGAAACTAGTGCAAAGTACATCCTACCTACCTCTGGCGTCAATGTAAACCTGCTCTTGCATGAAGATAATGTGCAAAAGTGCATGAAGACAATTATTTAAATGCCTGCATATCATATTTTAACCAATTTATATTAATTTCAATGTGGGTTGTTTTGGACACAGTCTTTCAACAAGCCATCTCCAGAAATTATGTGATACACCGCAAACCATGAAGGTTTCATCCAAAGTGCTTTGTGGAAGAATACAGTTGTGAGCATGACCACAAGTTACTCACAGAGCGTGACCACAGTCTAACATTAATCAACTACTGCATATTAATATCTGTAAAATAGAGAGGAAAGAAAATAATGTTTCTGTGGATGAGGCTTCAGTTGTACATGCAGCAGAGTTCACGCAGGACAATGGCACCCCCTTGTGGTGAGTATTGTCATCACCAAAAATCAGCTGCAGCGGAGTCTTGCCAAGATAAAAGTCACGCTGAGGAAGATCCAAACCACCAGGAGGTTGGGACTGAGGGCCAGCAGAGGCAGCGAGTACAGGAGGCTGGGGTCCATGCGGAAGTCACGCACCGGCAGTAAACCGCTCAGGTTCTTCTGGATCACACCCTCCCTTGTCCCAATGCTGAGGTGTAGGGGGGCAGGAGAGGTAAGGGGGGCCACGGATCATGAAAAGGTGCGGGAGGGGTGACGAAAGAAGAAAGTGGTGTGGTACATAAGGAGCAAGAAGTGAAGGGTAGGAGAGGACTCCAAAATAAGTGTGTACATACAGAGAAGTGATGTAATGGATGCAACAATGGCAGAAAACAACAACATGAATGGCCATGAATGCAAGAATAGAAAAGGATCTCAAAAATGATGAGTCACATGATCGTCAAACGCATAGGAAACAGGAAGCGGGAAAAGAAGAAAGAGAGAACAAAAGAGAAAATTCAGAAAGATGAATATTAGTAAATGTAAATAATGCTAAGATTGTCAGTTTTTAGAGCGTAAACATGTTGAGAAGAGTGTTGTGAGAGGCTCAAGTTAAAAAGAGCAAGATGTTTGCTTCTTTTTTCATGCTTGGCGGCGAATGAGAAAAAGTAGAGGGGGTGCAAACTAAAGCTAAGAGGTGCCGACTACAAGTTCCAGACGCGCATATCTCCAGCCGCAAGACACATGCTCCTTTTTGCATTTGGTGAAACAATAATACAGTGAACCCCCGCTATTATCTCTGTTGTGAAAATCCACAGACTGACAAAAGGGCTTTACAATTGCTGACAGATGCCTCAAGATGGCAGCAAAATGACAGGTATTCTGTTTGGGTTTATTTACTGTGGTCTGTAACGGATTGAAGAATATCCAGCCAAGCATCAACATTATACATCTAGCATGTACACAATCATAAACCCATGTTACATACACAACTGCATTCAGTTGTTGAATTTTCAACACAAACAAACCACATTCCCATAAGGCTCATCATCAGTATTAGCATGACATGCTAGCACAAACAAATACACAGAATAGTACTTTTAGTGAATAACAGCTGATAGGTTAGGGGCGGGGGGAGAATCCATGTACATACAAATCCCAAACATGCAAGGGTTCACTGCATGTTGTGTACTGTATTTGCTAGTTTGAATCCCCATTGCTGATTCCACAGTCTTCATTAAGTATGTGACAGCAAAAAAAAAAAAAAAAAAAAAGCGGGAGTGGTGAGAAAAGGGAAGTAACAAGGAATGGTGGTGAGCAAAATGGTATCTGAATCTAAAAAAAAGAAAAGAAACGGAGCCCGAGCCATATCTCAAGCAGCGAAGCACGACAATGGCATCAGAAGAAAGTCGGTGTCTTACCTGCGCATACAGTCGAGCGCCTGAGTGAAGACCTGCGGCGCCATGCCGTGCTCATGCTGCAGGATCAGGCATTGCTCCAAGGTGACCGACATGGCCGTCCGGTCCTTGGCGCTTTTGCAGCTTGTGAAACGAACCCCATTCAGCCGCCGACAGATCTGAGATCAGCAGAGAAGACGGATGAAGATAGCTATAGATGAAGCAGGTAGAGAGAGCTACCGACAGAACCAAAAGCAGCAGTATTGGGAAATTAGGAAGCAGGCAAGTTGGCATATCTACGAAGCGTATTTACTTGTTTACAGCTGCTGAACTGTGACCCAAGATAGCATTAGCATTTAACATTAGCCAAAGTTTTAGCACAACCACCGGCCACCTCATTGACTAGCGATGATGATCATATATTTTCTGTCAGAGGATGACACCCTTGGTCTTCTCTGAGCGAAGCGATGTTCTGCCTTTGGATTGATCTTATTTTGAAAACAGGAAGTTCACCTCGGCCGACTGCCACAGGATGTCCACGTTCTTGTTTTTCCTTGCTTCCACGTTCTTCCCCAAAAACTTGAGCAGCTCGGGAAGACAGGTCTGAGAAGAAGACCTCGGCAGGCCTGTGGGTCGGAAGACATTTTATTGGTGTCACCACGGTGATGGATTGTGAGATGTTTCTTTAAATGTAACGCTGAACTCTTACAGTCCTCAGGCAGGACTTCTTTAAACTGTTCATAGTAAGAATTGAGTCTGGTCAGATTCTCCATGTTGATGAGCTCCTGAAGGGATGTGTCTCCAAACCTGAAACATGCACACATATACTTTTCTAATCCAGAGTTACCTAACATACATATACAGTGGCATCTTGATTTTTTTTTTTATTCATTCTGTCACCAAGCTGGTAACTCAATTCAGTTCTATAATCAACTTATTAAATGCCAGCCCAGTTAAAATGGGTTTTTGACGTCTATAGCCGTCCGTGGCACTGAATGAGTCAAATGAGTTTTCCCATTGAAATGAGTTGAAATGTCATTCATCCGTTCCATCTCCGAAAACTAAAACTAAAAACCACCAGCATTTTTGTACTCGTGAGTCAAGGTGCCGCCACACGAACCATCCTCCCTCCTCATCCTTTCACTCACTTCTCTGCCAGCGTCTGCTGCTCGTTGATGCCGACGTTGAAGTGCACCGGCTGGACCCTCAGCAGCATGCCGCTCTGGATTTCCCGTGGCAAGGCGTCAAACATGCTTCCCGGCAGAGGGATGCGGACATTGAAGCCGTCGCGGTTGCCCGTGATGATAGGCAGCATATCGAGGGCGGAGCTGCCCGTCGCCTGTGTGACCTTCGAGATCACACCAAATGTTGCTATTTGTCATGCGGATTTGCGGCAAGCACATACTGTATGTGAGGAGTTATCAGGGGCATAATTTAGGATCACTTCTCACACATGCAACTTTAAAGCTCTCTTATACTCTAATGAAAGACTCATGTGCTGGACACTACTGTACTATTATCGCTCACACACACTAAAACGCTTATACATGCTGCTAAAACACAACTGGCAATCCACGCACACTCACAACTGAAACTCTCACACATACCTGGAATGCTCTCTCATGCAAAACTGAAACTAAAACGAATGAATGAAATGATTCAACATGCAACATTCTCTCACAAGCAGACTGCAGGAATGCTGTCACACACTACCGAGACACGTGTATTCTTCAGTGGTCGGCCAAGCAGCTAGTTTTGGTAATTTTTGGAACTTTCATATTTTGATTATGCATCAGTGGTGTGGTCAAACACAAGTGAAGGTATTTTAAATAAATTACAGGTTGCTCAAAGTAGAGCAGCAAGAATTGTGTTGGGTTGCCCATACCGAACAAATGTGATAACTTGTCTTGGTTAACAGTTAAATGCAGATTGAAGTATTTTTTTTAATAACATTTATTAGAAATATTATTTTAACAAAAATGCCAGAAATTATTTATGGCAAAGTTTCATTTTTTTTTCAGATTATAGTGGTTATGGCACACGTCAGGTTAATGAAGCAAGGTGTGTATTGCCTTCATGTAGAACAAATTTTTATCGGGCTATGGTTGCATGGAATTCAAATTGAATTTTTGTTATTAGAAATTAATAAGAGAAGTTTTAAAATAAGTTTTTTTGTTGACACAATAATTAATCAATATGAGACTATATAAATATTATGAGCATTGTAACAATGAGCTAAAGTGTTATATTTGTAAATTCATTTATATTTGGGGATAATTGCAAAATAATTGGAGCATATTTATTTGGATTGTATTACAATGATGTATGCATTATTTAATGTTATTTGACTGCATTGACCTTTCATTTTCATTTATTTATTTTTGTTGTTGTTTAGTGTATGCGTGTGAGTGTAGCTGTGTATGTGTTTATTTGAAATGATTGTAATGAATTTGAAAAGAGCCCAGGAAGATTAGCTCCTGAGATGCTCTTAATAAACAAAACAAAAATAAACTACTAAAACTCACACACAACTGATTTTTTTCCACACACCCACAACTGAGACACTAGCACGCACAAAACTGTTTTTTTTTTATTGCTCACAACCACAACTGAAAACAGAGTACTGAAATTCTTTCACACACACAAATGAAATGCTGTCACACACTACTAAAATACCCACACCTCCATTGCTGACATTTTTCCCCACTCTCAAATGCTATTGAAACCCTTTCACACACACTACTGAAACACACAATATTGAAATGCACATTTAATAAGACTGTATTTCAGTATGATGTGTGAGAGGATTTCAGAAGCGCGTGTGAAAACCTTTCCGTAGTAGCACACGTCAACGGTCATCCTACCTTAAAGGTAACATTTCGCAGATCCATGATGCCGACACTCATGTCCTCCAACATGGCCAGTTCCTCTCCTGAAATCACGTCAGATAATGCTGAATGCTGAAGATGTTAGTAATGCGCAAAATTAAAAAAAAAAGAGAGCGCAATGATGATGACATGTCAAATCGGTAAAATTCCCGAATGAACAATACTGAGCTCTCCAGAAAAAAAAAGAAGAAGAAAAAAAACAGTAATGCGTGCATGATTTGTACCGTAAGTGCTGAGTAGGGACTCAAACTCAGCCAACAAGCCAATGGTGGACAGCTGCCGAAGGAATCCATTATCACGTAGGCAGTTCCTCAGTTTGATAATGAAGCCGCAGACGAGGGCGGTAAGCTGCAACACACGCACAAACATACTCACAAGCGTCAACTTGATGCACGCTATATACATATACCAGGGATGTGATTTGACCAAAGTGAAATTATCTGAAAATTTAGCCGGGGGTCTGGGGGCCGCTGGCACCCAGCTAGGTCCAGGGCAGTGCCCTGGTGGGGGGACAAGGGGGCGGAGCTCATGGGTTTGCTCATGGGTTTTCCGTGTTTTTAAGTACTTTCAATGCACTCACATGACAAAGAAATAGACAAAACAACAGCATAAATTTTCATATATATGCCATATAAAATGGCAGTTTTAGTCAACTCAAAATCAGTCACATTCAAAAACATTGGACTGCCTTTGCTTTTAAAAACTATTACTGAGAATATCATCATATCTAACTAATGTGATTACTAAATTAACACATAAATAATGTTGAAGAGTTCAAATTTCATGAACAAATAATTGTATCATGACCAAATGAAAAGTAACTCATATTAGAGCATACCACAAATGTCTTTGTTATAGCAGAAGATGTTATCTGTCGGAGTCATGTGCATACACAATGAACTACTAAAAAAAAACAAAAAAAAAAAAAACTGAATTTTTTTTTTTTGGGGGGGGAGATAAAAAAAGCGGAATTCCGCGAATTAGCGGAAAAATCACATCCCTGATTTACGCATACACAACACTCACACGAACACTCAACTGACCGCTTGGCAGAATACGACGTCACGGCGGTACTGCAGGGACACGTCCATGGCGATGGTCGGGGCGATGTCCTGCATCAGTAGAAAGACCATGGACTTTTTGGCCTTGTCGCTCATCATGGCAACACAGTCGGTGAGAGTGGTGAGGAGAGGGTACAGCGCCTCACTCCACTGGCCTGGAATCGCGCACGTGCAACAAAGTCGACTTTAGTGACTCAAGAATAACTCATGATAGTCAAATCATCTTACAGGACCATTCATTAAATAGTAGAGGTGTGAATTGCCTAGTACCGATTCGATTCATATCACGATTCATAGGCCACAATGCGATACGAATCTATAAATTGATTATTGCGATTTTTTAAACTCAATAAAAACCAAATATCAAAATTTATAGAAACATGGTCTACGTATATAGAATTTTTTAACCTAATTCTGGTTACTTAATTCTGTCTGTTAGCGAGAGCCACTACATCGTGATAACTTACATTGATGTTTCTGCATTTGGCAATTTATTATTATATTATATTATTAGTATGGGATTTTTTTTAATGGGCTTTAGGTGAACTGATGAATACACACACACTCGCACGCATGCACGCACACACACACGCACATACACATACTCAACTACATACAAAATATATATATATATATATATGTGTGTGTGTATATGTATATATATGTATATATATTTAAAAAAAAAAAAAACATTTATTAAATTTTTTTAATTAGTTTTTTTTTAAAAAAGGAGAGCAATGATGATGTCAAATCGAATGAACAATACTGAGCTCTCCTGGGAAAAAAAACCCTCAAATTTAGAAAATATTAATTAGTAAACTTGTACATGTACATTGTACGATTTGTATGAAAATGTATTTATTTATGTGAAAATTCAGGTTGCAGTCTGTTTCATGTTTGAACATTGGTAAAATAAAAATATTAAGGCTTAATGTTCCATTAAAATAACATTCTTCAATGCTTAATGTGTGAATCCTAACCCTAAGTAAGACGTTTTGTTGAATATTCCCATAAAAAATTGATGTCTAAAAATCAATTTGGCCGCATATCGAATCGATTTGAGAATTCCACGCTGTAATATCGCGATATATTGCCGAATCGATTTTTTTCTAACACCCCTGTTAAATAGGTATATATATGGTAGAAATCTGGAAAATGCTAATTCAATAGTTTTTTCCATCAAATCTATTAACATTTACAGAAATGGCATCATGTCAGATAGAAAAACTAATGTACATGGCCCCCAAAAAAAAAAAAAATACAAAAAAAACCTGCCCCAAAACATTACAAATCGATTTTGGAATAGGGGAGGCAACTGTATGAGTACTGTAATGAATTAAAGCAATCTTCAAACATACGTACAACTGTTGAAAAGAACGTTTAAAAAGATGTCGCACAGAGGTATGAGTGTGGGATAGATGTACATTTGTGTATAGGAACAAATGTCTATGTTGGGGTGTGTGGATAAATGTATGCAGACTATGCACTGTATACATGTTTATCGGTAGTATTTAAGTAATAATCTTTGAGGATATTATACATATGTCAGAACTATGAACATATTGTATTTCAATTAGCACCTTTTGATGGATACATCTAAGGTAAATGTGAAATAATTAAATGAGGTTTAACATTTTCCTACACCTTGCAAGACCGGTAGTACATCGTGTGTCAATATGGAATATTTATCTTGTAGATTTTTCTCCCCTCGTTTGTTTGTACAGCATGCGAGAGAGGGACAGCCATGAAAGTGGGAAAATATGGTGTGCTGGTGAGGCTTCCAGACAGGTCTTACCTGGGTACGCCTCCTCAACGTTGGGGCTCCCATCTAGCAGAAGGGATGAGGTGCAACATGCATGATTGGCGGGCGCTGTAAACCGTATAAAAACACAATGTGGATCAAAGAGAGTTAGCAAGATAGTTTCTCTTTCTTCAATTCCTGCAAGTATGTCAGCTTTCGCTTGAACTAAACTGGCACATTTTCACACTAAGTAAATATATGAGATCATGAAGAGCTAAGAATTTTTAAGAAAAGTACAAAATAGCGACAGATTCCAAAAGACCTCAAGAGGGCGCTTGGATGAGGTGAGGGGAACGTAGAAACAAGGTAGATGGAAGCATGATAAACCTACAGGTATTTTGTTCAGGGTTCGGAGGGCATACGGATGAGATGGCGGGCAAAGAGGAGGATGATGATGGAGGCAAAGGTGATGATGATGAAGATGATGATGGACACTCTTGTAATGAACTTCCCGGGTTGATCCAAAAAGCTTGTCTTTTCCCGTTACCTTTGCACAGCCACAACACAGATTTGATCAAAGCCAGTTCATCATTTAAAGGAGACATTTTTGGGGTTAATTTAAATGACTTCCCAGGTGTTTTATTGAATGTCTGTTTGTAACAGACTTTCACACACTTTGCATCACTTTTTTTTTTTTTTTTGCCTCACTGGAATCAAGCTGTTTTGAGGGGGCGGTCCTGTCTTACAACTAATTACTGAGAAATGAGTCTAAAAAAATATGCAAGTGTGAATACTTATAACACTTTTGTGCTGCTCACCTCACATCCACTCCAAACCTTTTAATAAATAAACACACCAGCGCAAAGGACAACATTAACCACATAAATGTGGTGCGCTGAACAGTCCCAACCAATGGGCGCGTGTGATTGGTGGAAAACCAGGAAGTGAGAGATTTCTTCTTGTAGAAAGCATTCTAGTAAAATGTCGGCACAAGCCGAGTCAATTCTTAGTTTTAGTATATGCCACAAGCTGAAAAATAAAAAATAAATAAAATAATAAAAGTATTAACCCTGGAGAACCCTTTTCTTCTTTGGAAAATTATAAATTATACATTAAATGACTGCTATAAGTTCACTGAACACCAAAATATATGTTTTTTCAATTTTAACCCTTGTTTTTTGAACTAGCTCAGAGTTGCTAATTTATCAATATATATATATAAAACATACTCCTAGGCATTCTGCAACATGATATGAAATAGATTAACAAAAAAAAAAAACACAATTTTACCATCTGATGATTTGCTGAGAAGATGGTTTTGTTTGGATTGATTTCCAGCTCAACAAAACAGCATGTTACCAGCCATCTTGTCACCACCACTCTGGCTCATGTAAGTGCAATATTCATCCACAAGATGGCCCCATGCAGGGGTCAGAAGTGGCACTCTGGACTTTTGAAGTTAAATTTGTAAGAATTTAAAATAAAAGGTCTTTGTTATTTGAGTAGCAGAATTTATAGGGGCCAAATTTGACCCCGTGGGTTCTCCAGCAATATGACAAATAAGAAGTCCATCCATCCATCCAATTGAAATGGTCAATTTAAAAGTCAATTTTCTCCAATATAATCCCTTGAAGTGTAATACCCCATGTGTCCTGTGTGTGGATGTGTTACCCTTCTTAACAGGAGCGCCATGCAGGCCCGTGTGCACTCTGTCTTGAATGGCGTCGTCTGGCTTCCTTTCTTTTTGGAGCAGCTTGTCGACACGCTGGATGATGCACTCCAGAGACTTGTCCACATTCAGCCACACGTTTTCCTAACAGCACACGGAGAGAGGCAGACATCCCAAATATATCACGTACATGCCTACTCATCCTCGACCGCACAGAGGAAAATCCAGTTGCATAAATGGCAACTGGGAATTAAACCGGAAGCAAAATGGACAGATGAGGTTTCTCATTTTTTGCCTGTTGTTATTTTATTTTATTTTTTTTCCTTGCCCTCTTGTGGTTCGATTAGGGGATGTTTTTGATATTTGTCAAATGCGGACATGTGAAGTCCTTTGAGACTCTTGTGTGACTATGTATATAAATAAACTTGGCTTGACTTGAACCACATCTGTATGCAAATCATTTGGCCTGCCACAACTGTATTGGCAGCATTTATGCAAATTTAGAGCTCTGATTGAATTCTGGGTCTAATGCTACCCATGTCATTAGTGCTAGGATCAATTGATGGACTGCAATGAATGAATAAAATTAGCAGCTATAGAAATTGTTACGTATTTTTAAAAAAAAGAAGTTCATATAAGGTTGTTTTTCTCTCTCTTTCAAGGATTTAAATATGATTTTCTACTAGTTTTGGTTTCCGGATTTGTGACAAAATTTCTGATAAATTACTTTTTCTGATAGCTTACTAGTGAAATGCTTTTTTGGGGGGGGGGGCACGCACCCACTCTTCCTCATGCCAGTCTACATGCAGCGACGATCGACTGCTGGTCCCGCTCCACTTGGCAAGTAGCGTGTCCTGGTCGTTGCGAAGGACTACTTGATCCGACTCGGCGGAGGGAGACGATTTGGAAGCGATGTACTCGGGCCGTGCGGCATTCAGGGCCTGAATGGCTGACGCGAGCAGCTTACAGTCGCATACGGTCACCAGCTGTCGAGTCTGAGTGGCGAAATATCACGTGAGGTCATGTGATCTTCATAATGTGGGTGCTAATCAACAAGACAGGAAGGTGACGTACCTTATCGGCCAGCGTGACAAGTGTCCTTTCCAGTCCGCTAGCAGACCGGTCCTTTGCAGCTCTCGAAAGCCTCTCGGCATAATAGTTGACCTGTGTTTTTAGCGTGTTGATGTGGGCGATGATCTCCTTGGCTCGAACCACGTCCTGAGGAATGAAGACGATGGACTGCGAGCTGGAGAGGGCGCTGCTGCGGAGAGCAAACATCTGGTCTTAGAAGTTTGTTTGCTCTCTTTTTTTTAAATAATTTTTTCATTTTTTATTTTGTATGTGGGTGAGAATGTGTATGTGCGTGTGTGCGCACACGCACATTCACATACAAAATAAAAAAAATAAAATAAAAAAATATATTTAAAAAAAATAAATACAATTTAAAAAAAGAGAGCAATGATGATGACATGTCAAATCGGTAAAATTACCAAATGAACAATACTGAGCTCTCCAGAAGGAAAAAAAAAAAGAAGTTTGTTTGAGACAAAATTTCATGGCTTAGATGTGTTTATGTGATAAGGCAGTGATGTCCAAACTAAGGCCTGAAGGCCATTTGCAGTTCCTTTTTTCCCACCATAAAACTATAGTAAATTCACAATTTATAGAATTTCTTTATGCATTGGTTTTAATTTGTTTAATGAATTAAAGTTGAAGAATGTCAAAGGTGGCCCTTGCATTCTTCAAATTTTCTGTATGTGGAGGAGGAAAAAGTTTGGACACCCCTGGTATCTCGTTATATGAAAAAAAAAGAAGCTATTCAACAACTAGCCAACAAAAATGCTTATTACATTTGTATTTCTTTTTCAGGCACATAAGATGGCATGCATGCACAACAATCCAAACAATACAACAGTTAAAACAAAAACACTCAAATCTGCTATATTTTTACATACACGAATTGAAACACTTCTTCCTGTGTTTGTGTTTTTTTTCTCAGTACTCCAACTTCCTCCCACATTCCAAAAACATAGTACAGTCAGTAGATTTACTAAAGAGTCTAAATTTCCCACAGCCACAGGCGTGAACGTGAGCGTGACCAATTCCACGGTGTCAAAGTCAAGATCAGTCATCGGGATAACTGCAGCATTCAACAATCACTTGTATCATTATCACTGTTCAAAACAATACAACTAGTGTGTCACGTGTGAAAGTGAAGTGATGACTTAAGGGATGCTTTGTTAATGTTGCACAAACACAGACAAATGAAAAGAAGCAAAAGCAGTGCATCAACTCACCAAACCTCCTCATATGCGCTGACCACAAAAGTCACAAAAACAAAACTATTAAAAAGGAAGCTATAGGATAACGGAAGTAGAAGTAATGAAATAATTCACAAAGTAAATGTGACTGCAGCCAAATTATAGATCCATTGCATAAAAAGAAAAATATATCACCATGATTTAGTGAATAGAAACAGTTTTTTTTTTTTTTGTGCAAACAGTCTATGAACTTACTGTTTCTTTGCCTCCTCAAACTTTTGACTCATTTTCCTCAGGCCACCGTGCTTAAACCCCTGGCAATGTGCAGCCGGTGCTCCAACAGTGATGATGTCATACGTGTGCTCTAGGAGTAAAGGTGCAAACAAACGTAAGTACTATAAATGAGTACACAGCAATGATAGCAAGTGTGTGAAAGTAAGCATAGTCGAACCCAAGCCCAAATGGTCGTGCACCCTCATCCTCTGAATGTGCAGGTTGGTCGGCATGAACTCCATCTTCTTGTCGGCCTTCCGGCTGCTCGCTTTGAACGACGGACCTAGTAAAGCATGGCGAGCTTAGTAAATCGCACACTATCTGCAAATGCTAATAGGATTCCAACCTCAAAAAAAAAAACATAATAATAATAATAAAAATATATTTAAAAAAATAAAATAAATAAAAGGATTCGAACCTCTGTAGTTACTGAGGTTAGACAGTGTTTCTTGGTAGGAAATGATGACTGTTTGATAGTGTGAGACGATCTGTCGTCGTAGGTTCTCCCAGCAGGGTGACAACTCTCCCAGCTCTTCTAGCTCACCAACCCTGCCGGGGAAAATATGTCGAATATGAGACGTAAAACAGTCTTCGAGCATCTTCACGTAAGCGTGTGTCTTTGTACCGGGCTGCGTCCTCCTCCAGTAATAATTTGACAAACTGTTTAGGGATGTTCAGGGACAGGACGCTCTCGGCCATCTGCTCGAGCACCCGCAGGTGGTTGGCATCAGTTGTTGGGAAGCGGTACATTCTGGACATTGTGCCGCCAAATACTGTGGAGAAAATGGCCATTATTCATTTCGACTTGGGTTATTCTGAGAGATCTTATTATCACTTAACCCCTTCAGACCCATAGATGGTCCCAGTGGACATGACATATTGGCATTTCTAAAGCAATAAAACGCATCATTTGGATGATGTCAACACTTCTGGTTCATGATTGGATCTCAACTAACCAATCACAATCACAAGTTGATTTGCATGATGTTCATGTTAAAAATGTTGCATATACTGCTTGGTAAGTTTACGACACGTGATTACAGCCATATTTTTCTGGCCTCCACTATAGCAACTAAAAACGTGAGATAACTCCCCCCAAAAAATCCATGTTCTTATGTGAAAAAGAGAAAAAAATCTGCAAAAAAAACAAAAAAAAACAAAGAAGAAATTTTGCCCAGCAGAAAAAAAATGTGGGTCTGAGTTATTATGGTTTTCAAATTTTCATTTTATTTTGTTTTGAAATTTGCTATTTAAATTTAGTTTAAATTCGTTTTCAAGGTGATTCTGTTAGCTTTTATTATTTTTTGTTTTTGTAATGCTTAAATTTAGTTTAGTTTTAGTTAGTTTCAGTATTAGTTTTCGTTATTTATTTATGTATTTATTTATCGATTTATGTATCTATTTATGTAACTATCTATCTATTTATTTATTTATTTTTGTGTGTATTACTTGTTTATTCAACAAATTAAAACATCACCTTATTCCGGTTAATATAAAAATAAATATACTTAAAATCACAGTTAAAATCATCCCCAAAGGCTCATGTATTGAATTTATTACCAAAGACTAAAACGAAGGACATTTTCGCTGTAATTATAGTTAGTTTTAGTTAGTTTAGTTATTTAAAAAGGTCTGAAGGGGTCGCAGGGGAAGTCAACCCCCCACGCCCCCAAAAATACAATTCTTTACAATAATATGTTCAATGCAGCCCCACTAGTCTAAATACGGTATTTTGATTAATATTGCGTTAGTGAAATATGAGTTAAGCAGCAAAATCCAGCAGTTTGTATCAATATTCCATTCCAATATCGGAAAGCGGCCATTTTGTCACTTGCTGTTGAGTGAAAATGACATCACAGTTGCTCAGGTCTCGGGCAACAACCAATCACAGCTCAGCCTTAGAAAACAGGTGAGCTGTGATTGGTTGTTGCCTGAGCCCTGAGCAACTGTGATGTCATCTTAAATTGACAGCAAGTGGCAAAATGGCCGCCCTTGAGATGGCTAGTGCTGGATTTTGCTGCATAATTCATATTCCACAAATGTAATATTAATCTCAATGTCATGTTTTGATGAAAACTTTGAAAAAAAAAAAAGCTTTGATGAAACACAGAAAAACATAAAAATGCCAGAAAATGGACAAATAACGCCCACGGGTTAAGTAAACAGATCCCTGACACTCATAGGAGGAATCAATACACTGCTTGATAATATGATTTGTGATGTGATGTATGTATCCACTACCATGACAGATGGATAACAGCAGGATAGCAATAGGAAAATGGCCAGTTCATTTCAAAGGATGGGGGTGAATCCAGGGTTGAATTCTGCTATACAGCCAGAATATAGAAACTGGACTAGTTATTGGTGAGATTCTAGTTTGCTTCTTGAACAAAGCTAAAAGGTGCTGAGGGATGTGATTATACCTGCACGCAGGAGGCTGTCTCTGCACAGTGAGGCATACTTGATTCGAACTCCCATTGCCTCTGTTAGGCTCTCATCAACCGGCAGCACCGTCTGCAGAGAATAATGAAGGAGCTCAACGGGCTGAGGGGCCTCAGCTACACGCTTCATAGTGAAAACGGATTTTCTGAAATATACCATCCTACCCGGCCATTGATATTGTCTGGAAGGCGGCTGACCACAAGTCTCTGATCGGCTTTCTCTTCCATCTGCCATGCGGCCACAGAGATGTTTCCCACCCGTTTGTTCTCTGCTGATCTGTGCATTGAAATCAATCAACCCAAATCAAGACCAGGTCAGTAATCAGTGCACATTTTCATGAGGAAGAATGCGGTGCATGTGTTACCTGAGTTCCATTTCTAATCTGTGGTCTTTGTCTTGCAACAACTCCTTCACGGGGAAAAGTGCTGAGCCCAACATGTACATCTTAACAGAAAAAAAACCACATAAGGTTTCCACTTCCAAGTGCAAGTAAAGATGACCGCGAGTGTAGATGTCACACCGTGCCCTGGGAACGATCCTTCACGTCGTAGACAGCCAGTTTAACCTGCGTCTGCTGGTTGATGTTGGAATCTTGGAAGAAGGCGATGCTGCTGAGGAAGATGGGGTTGCTCGTACCCTGTTGACAATGAGTGGTGTGTACAATGTGAATAATCAGGACCTAGAAAACCTCGCAACACAAGTAGCTTTGTCGGGCTGGGTATCGATTCTAATTTCCTCAAATAATTTGATTTTGATTCACAAGTGTTCGGTTCGATTCGATTTTGATTTCTTGCCGATTCAATTTGATTCACTTCAGTTCAATCAGATATTGATTAATTATGGAACATCAATTTTTCTTGTATATCAAGGACATGATAAAAACGCCACAAACATTACATTCTAAATAAAATTTTGCAAAGGTAGTAACTGGTTACATGATTTAATTTATTAATGAAAGCAACACATTATAATCACTTAAGTGTTATACAAGCGTTGACGTCGACAAAGATGAGATGAAAATAATTTCCTAATTCTAATTCAATGATTGTAAATATTACGGAAGAGAATTAGCGAATTCTGAGAATAAAGTCAGAATTCTGACTTTATTAGTGCTACTAATTCTCACTTTTAAAGTGAGAATTCTGAGAATAAAGTCAGAACTCTGAAGTCAGAATTCTGAGAATAAAGTGAGAATCCTGCCCAACTGTTTTCTCTCTCTTCACTGGCCCTAATCCTCTTCCGTAAAATATAAATTAAATAGATTCTGAATCATCTTTAAGTTCAATAAGTCAGGTCTTTCTTCAATATTTGAAAATACATTAAAATTCATGTGAACAGTAAATTTCAAGAAAACAGTAAAATAAAAAAATAAAAAATATATATTTTCTAATGAATTTATGGGAAAAACACATTAAAATAATGGATTCATTCTCAGAAAGAAAAATCGATATGGTATTTATTATTAGATTTTTTTTAAACCCAGCTCTAGCTCTATGTGTGTTCGAGTATCACCTCTATGACTTCTGTCTGGGCATGTTTGGTCCAGAAAGCCTGTGGTGGCGTTGTGCAGCTCACTGCTACAAAACTGTTAGGTTTCCGATCCAAACCGGGAATCAGTAGTTCAGTGCAAGCTGTTCGATGACACACACAGACAACAATTACCCTACAACACTAATCAACATTTTAATTTTTTATTTTTTATTTTTTACTCACCAATACTGAACTCAAGCACAGGTGCATCCGGGTCTTGACTGTTTCCTGGAACAGACCTCACATGAGTGAAGCTGCAGTTTATTGCTGACATCAAATACTGACTGTTGAATAACTGCATCATTAAGATTGGATCTGGGCCAATATGTGTGTGCGCAATTTCGTACGAGGACATTTTCAATTTTGACATTTGATCAAACTGAGCAACTCTCTTATTTCGCATATTTCAGTGAACTCTCACTTATGCTTCGTTAATCAGTAAAAAAAAAAAAAAAGTGAGTTGAGTTTCATTTAGCCATGACGAGTGCTCCGCTGCCCTCCTGTGGTATAATTGAGCAATTACATGCCATTTTACTCCGTTTTCGCTATTCTCAACAGGGCTTATTCTCCAATTCCGCCGTTCACTGTAATCTCAGTTGTATATGACATGCTTGTTTACAAAACTGTTCTACCAAAAAACGTAATCTTCTCTTCCTTACCTGCTAAGGCCAAGCCAATCATCTCATTGGACAACTGGAAAGTGTTTGCCCGATAGACTGACCACGGCCTCTGGGTCCGGCCAGTACGCTCTCTGCCCCCCGCCATGCTGGTTTGGGAAGAGGCGGTGATGGCAGGAGGCCCGAACACACAGCCTTAAGCACAAGCCGTCACACACTCCCATGTGATTTGGTCGCTTCCCCTGTCAGGATCCGCGGTTCCTTATCGAAGCAGATCACCTTTCTACATGAGACACAAAACAAAAAGAACAATGCATTTGTTTACAATCTACATAGGTTGAAATGATCAGAACAAAAATCGATGTGTTATGAGAACATTTCAAGAATCACAGTTCCACACTCATAGCTTCTGTAACTTCTTGTTTAAAAAAAAGAAAAAAGGAAAAAAAAAGAGGAAGACATCAGACCACAGAGGGACATTTGGTAAACAAAAAAAGGAAGAGTTTGTGAAACTGAGATACATAATGTTAAATTCGCACATTCCAAATCAAAGTTAAGTCCAAAAGAGACTCAATGACCAAGAAAGAAAAACTGTGCATCACAGGTTATTAAACTCATTGATTCTTCTTCCTGGTGCCTCACCACACTGGGAGGTTAAAATGGTAGATGATTGAATATAAACAACCAGTTGTGTGTTGATATGAAAAAAGTACAGACCAACCACTTAGAGTACATTATTTAGCTTCCATACCAGAACACTATAGGACTGTCCAAATGTATCTTTCAAATGTTAAATTTCTCTTATAACAGGCACCTGCGGATTCGCATATGCGTGGATTTAAAAAAAAAACATATAAATGAATACAATATTTTTCAGGAGATTTTGAATATTTGTTTTTCATTAGTTCTTATATTTTCCCTCACCCCCTTCTTCTCCCCCACCCCACCCAGATTTTGTGGAAAACATATATGGAATGTTCATCTGTGTCTTTTTTTTAAAGCAATTTTGGGGTCTGTAAAAATAAACAAATAAATAAATAATTAAATAGTTTCCCTAATGCATTTCAATGGACATCAATTATATGCAGATTTTCACAATTTGATTTATATGAGGCGGCTGGACGACTGGTTAGCATGTTCGCCTCAGAGTTCAGAGGTCGAGGAGTTTGCATGTTCTCCCCGTGCCTGCATGGGTTTTCTCCGGTTTCCTCCCACATTCCAAAAATATGCATAGTAGGTTATGTGAACACTTTAAATTGTCCCTAGGTGTGATTGTGAGTGTAAATGGTTGTTCGTCTACGTGTGCCCTGCAATTGTCTGGCAACCAGTTCAGGGTGTACCGCGCCTACTACCCGAAGACAGCTGGGACAGGCTCCGCAACCCTTGTGAGGACTAAGCGGTTAAAAAGATGGATGAATGGATTTATATCTTTCCAGGGTGATTTATATGAAGATAATTTGCATTTGATGTGGGAAAACATTGCTCAGTTTCAGAAGCATCCAATGTGCTACTAGGTCAACCGCTGGTGGCCTACTTCCTGATAACTGATCCACGCGGATCTCTTGGCGGCACCTGATGATTTGTCGCAGTTTGATTCACAAGACCTACATCTGTTAAGGGGACTGGACCTACTGAAAATCATCAACTGTATTATTTGAGATCTGAGTCTTCCTGGTACACATGGATAACGTGCATATTAGGTTTTAATTGTCTAAATGCTCTTAATCATCACATACTTGGAAACCCACATTTAAATGCATACTAAAGCCGTAACCTTGAACCACAAGTGCTACTTGTGAATTGAGATGGTGGTGAATCAGGCCAAAGAAATAAACTCCATGACACGTTTCTAGTGACCTAAAACTGTTTCCATGATGATTTAAAAAAAAAAAAAGCACAAGATAAATGGGTTTAAAGGACGTCTTAAATCATTCATTCAGCGCTAAGCGAAAAGTTGCCATACAAGGGGAGCTCCAAATTTAGCTTCTTCTCCATGTCAAGTGTGTGTATACCTTTCGGAATCACGTGTCCGCGCAGGATTTACAGTCGATGGAAAATCTGGGACAGAGACTCCTGACGGCTGACACATTAATTCATTTTCTACCACTTACCCTGTTTAGAGTCCAGGGTGAGCTGGAGCCTATCCCGGCTGACTGGGCGCCAATCAATTGCAAATAGAGATGAATTCACATTCAAATGTATGGAAAACTTCATGTCTTACGTGCATGTTTTTTTTGGAATGTGGGAAGAAACCGGAAGAAAACTTAGGCAAACAAACGGAACCTCTTGACGGTGAGAAAGACATGACGTGCTGTTCAGTGTCGCATCTGACACAAAAGCCTACAACTTGTGGCGTGACAGAATAATGTGTAGGTGTTTTATTTAGAGGTCATGAAGTTTGTCTCTCGCTTAATCTAATCAGTTTGGCTTTTTGAACCTGGTTTGTGACTCCAGAGCTCATCTTGTTCACGTGTAGAAGTGTGCGTGCGTGCGTGCGTGCGTGCGTGCGTGTGTGTGTGTGTGTGTGTCAGTGTGTTTGGAGTCTAACCAGTTCACCAAACATGGTAAAGGGATTTTTTTTACTGAGCAAGAGCAAGTCAGTCTAATATTCTCTTAAATCTATTTCTTATTTGAGAGATGGAAAAGTTGCTTTTTTAACCCTGGAGAACCCATGGGGTCAAATTTGGCCCCTATAAATTCTGCTACTCAAATAACAAAGACTTTTTTTTTTTTTTTTACAAATTTAACTTCAAAAGTCCAGAGTGCCACTTCTGACCCCTGCATGGGGCCATCTAGTGGATGAATATTGCACTTACATGAGCCAGAGTGGTGGTGACAAGTTGGCTAAAATGCAACAAGTAAAACAAAAAAATTATATTGTTCAATGTAGATGTGTATTTGATTGATTATTTTTCTTAAATTCTAAATAGTTTGAATGATACCCCTAAATCCCAAAGGGTCAAATTTCGCCCTAATCCTAAATTAGGGAATAAATTGAAAAAAACATGGAAAAAACATATATTTTGGTGTTCAGTGAATTTATAGCAGTCATTTAATGTATAATTCATAATTTTCCAAAAAAGAAAAGGGTTCTTGGGTTCTCCAGGGTTAATTAACTCACATATTCACTTGTATAGTTAAGGCACAACAACAAAAAATAGTTTGTTTTTTTTCCCTCAGGAAAGATGAAATAAATGTGTCAGTCATAGTATCTTACAATAAATATTGAAGAGCCCCTCTTTTTCCAGGAGATGAAATGGAACTGTGAGGAGGACAATTGATGAAGCAGGGCAGCGGTCAAGGGTCACAATCTGATGAGGAGAGAAAAAAAAAGCACAGCTTTAGAACATGTTAACTTGCCAGCTTTGACAAATTGCCAAAACTGAAAAAATCCCAAAAAGCGGTTTTCCCCCATGTTGGTTAAAACAAATAATAGGACTCTGTGTGTGCCAGCTGTGAGTTCATTAGACTAAAGCATGAATAATGTCTTTAGACAGACAGAGCAGCTGTAAGCCTTTCACATGATAATGACCAGCGCCGAGCTCCAACCATCACTCTGAGTCACCTTGTTGTAAAGGAACCGCTTCCACGCTAGCTTTCTGTCATGCTCAGACTGCTCTTGTTCACAAAAAAAAAGGGAAAATGTTGTTTCTTGACACGCATACGTCTCGTCTGTACTGCTCAAGTTGGCAGCACTTCCTTACGTTGCAGCAGGGCTGCGTGTGTTAAAAGCCTTGATCTGCACAAACATTTGACGAGATGACTGAAATATCAGTAAAACACTTTAGGATGTGAATCCATGTTGGACTAAATGTATTCATTGTTTGGCATAAAGTATTTACCAAACAAAGGGAAACATGATGCACTGTATCATGAAATCTGATGAGTACTTATGAATCAATATCCATGCAGTAGCTGCGCTTTTTAGGCAAAATGTGACTGTCCTGCAGTTGCTAGCACACCATGATGATGCACTTTCCTTCAAATGTCCAAACACAGCTCAGCCTCCGCCGTCCGGATGCCAACAAGAGGTCATGATCAGCGTTAATCAGCGTTGCGTGGCAGCTTCAATTTCCGCACGTACCCCAGGATGCCTGGTCTCGCTGCGTATGCCGACGATGGATGTAAACAAAGTCACGTTGCCGAGAGCATCACGAGGCAAAGAAACAGCTGCAGTCTCGGCCCCTCTCCTCTTCCTCTGACACTTTTAACTCTTTCACTTCAGCAAAAAACAGCGTCGGATCCACAGCTACATCACTTACACGTGACATATTTGGATGGAAGCACTTCCAGGTCATAATTAAATGCAGTATGTAATATTTTGTTTAGTGTGGATAAACATACAACAGTGTTTTTCACAGTAGCCTCATGGTATTATTAGCAACTCATTTTTTCCACACAAGCCACGGGAACACCTGGCAGGTTATTTTTTTCCCACATTTTGGATGGTGTGGCTATCACATGACAGTGTGACCTACGAGCACACACACACACACACACACACACACACACTAAGCTTTCACTCTTTTCTTGAATCCACCTCCATTCCCCTTGATGCTCATTAATCATTCATTAGACTGGATCCTGAGAGATCCAGTATCAGAACTCCAGTGTGTTTCTGTGTCACACACCCTCAGATAACAGATGGATTACTTTAAATCCTGATACCTTGCACACATTTTTAATTTTTTTTAGTTTACTCTTATATCTTCAACAGCTGAGATAAATCCACAAACGCATTAATGGCAAGTAATATTTCAAAGAAGAAATTATTTTTTGACTACGCAACTATAGAAAAAATATATACATCGCTATTATTTCATATCCATGTATCATTGGGGAAAAAAAGTAAGCATTTTGTATTTTATTTGAGCAGTTATAATAACAATTGATAGTTTTTGATGTATGAGCTCTCACCAAATGAGAAGTCACTTAGTGGTTAAAACTACGAGCTCAAATCATTTGGCCTAATGGACTCACTCTGTGTAGGGTGCAATAACACACCCGTATTTGAGGCCTAAAATAACAACACATGTTGTGAATGTTAAATCAACCCTTTAAAAACATGGTTTACCAAACGGTTGAGCTGGCATTTATGGGTCTTGCTGTGCTGCTCTGATTGGTCGAGTGGGTTGTTAAAGGTAGAATTGATTTAATTCCACCAGTGGACAGAGACTCAAATTTGGAACAATGTTTTGTGATAAATATAGTACACATCACATGATTCCCATCCACATTTGACCAGAAATACAAGTGTTTTCAATTGATGGCATTGTTATGATGCATTTGAGGTACTACTGCGACAAGAAACAATCATGAGCTGCTCCGTGTGTAAGCAGGAGTTTCTTGCAATCAACTTTGTGTTTAATTAAGGCCCAGAATTCACAAAGTGTAAATCAGTTATAAGCAAATTGAGAATGGACCATCATTATTTCTGGAGTCATTTTTCCTCAACATTTTTGTTTGGTGGTCTCACTGGTCTGCCATGAGATATCGTTGCTGTAAAATGAGCGCTTTGGCTCAATAAATGTCCCTATAATAATTTTTGAAAAATATGCAGAAAAGATCATTTCTCCCCATCGCCCCTTACTTTGCCATTGCCTCGCCAATGTAACCCCCAGTCACTGTTATGCATTTTACAGTAAAATGCAACATTTTTGCGACCACACACACGCTCACACACACACACAAGGACACGCGAGTGCGCAGACACAAGCTCGAACAAACACGCGCGCGCACATACACACTGCAAGATAAAAGACAAAGAGAAAAAGTGAGTAATTTGTGTCCCAGGAGGATAAAATAGTGTTCCCTTAAAGTTACGTAATGCAGCTAAGACTGTGGCTGGCTGACACAATGTAGGCACAATTGAGTCATTTCCTGCCAGAGACTTGCACATCTTCTTGTACATTTTCATAATTATTCATGCTTAACCTTGCATTTCTTGACGTGAAATACGCAAATGCCATGAATGGACAGCACAATTTAACTTGTTCCCAAACAACACAAAACTCTGAAGTTTCCGAAGAAGCTCGTTTTTCAAAGATGTAAACAAGCAACAACGCAAGAAAAGCGATTAGCTCAATGAAGACATTATTTAAGTCAGAACAAGTAATGTATGGTAATTACTTACATTCTGCGTTTCAATACATAATAGATTATCCACTGATGATATGGGGAAAGACTATTATTCGTCGTCGGAATGTCTTTCCGACTGCGGCAAAAGTGACAGCCGAGCGGACTAGTTCCGCCTCCTGCGTAACATTAAGTGACGTCATCACGCCCCCTACGTCACTTTGTCTCAAAATGAACATAGATCGAACAAAAACAAAATATTAAGTTAGTGTCCCGGGGTGCCAATTCCCCCAAAAATTTAAAAAAATAAATATCAAAAAATAAAAATAAATAAATGGATTTTACTCACCCACCCCAAAAATGAAATATGATACAGTACAACAGTAATTCAAATTTTTTTGAATTAGCCAATATAGTAACGTAGTAGGCTTGGGTGGTTTATAAGTTAACGAACAGTATATTTCTTATTGTAAGCAATTGCAACATTGTGCACAGCTTCATATTGGACTCCGACTACAGAAAAAACAACAACATATACTTAAAAGGGCCATTTTCAATTTTGTCATATTTGTTAAAACTGTCAATATATTGTAAACCTGACAGTAGCACATTAGTAAAACGATTTCTGGGGAGGGGACAAAAAAAAAACGTATTTGGCCCCATCCCTCTACTTTGATTTTTAGGAAACTCACCCGTCCAAGGGAAAAAAATAAAACTCAATCCGAGACTGAAAGTGTGACCTATGACGTGTCAGTCTCATCTTTATTCATTAACCAATCTTAATTTTTATCACCCCCTTTTTTTTGCCATTTGTTGAAACAATGTCTTAATTCATTCTAATAATTTATTTATCATAATAACAATCATTTATTTATTTGTTTTTATGCATTTTTTATTAATGTTTTAGATGTATTTTTATTATTGCATACAATTTTAATTATTTTAATAAAAAGGTTATTCTTTCATGTACCACTTGTGGGAGTCCGCCTACCAAAATGACATCACTTCAAAAATTACTGCAGTATTTGCTGGAATGTCATACTCTCCAGTCAATCCGCTTAAAGTCAAATTTGAATTATTCTGCTCTTGCACCATCCTGTGGACAAGAGTTGTAACTTTACGTTGAACTGGTGTCCATACTTGATAAAGTTTGTGATTAATGCTAAATGTAGACATATTCAAATTGATTGTGAGCTAGAGTAGCCTATGAAAAAAAGTCACAACATTGGTTTGCTCCACCCAGTAGGCAAGGCACCTGTGACAAGAAGCAGGTTGAACAACAGTTGAAACCAGAATTGCGTTTCACCTGAGAGAGCTCGGAGAGAGGATTAACGTCTTTTTCTTTAAAATGCTACAGTATTATACAATGGATGAAAGAAGCACAAATGGGTAATATCGGCCCATTTTGTGATATGTGTGTGTGCATGTTGTTTTTAATAGTTACTATCATCTGATGCTGGCATTTTATTTTCCCGGACTTGTGATCTGTGTCAACCTGTGGAAATGTGTGGCCCGCTTTTGTCTAACAGACATGGCTTGCACGCACTCCTTCTTTTGTTACTCTGCTTCTACGGAGGAAAATGTGAAATTCAAAAATCTGAATCTTCAGCATCAACCAGCCCGCCGAACGGCAAACCTTTCCACGATGAAATTGATCAACCTCAGGCCTTCCCCGATGAGGAGAGGGCAAGTCTTCCTGTGTTTACGATGGACTATCCTCGGATACAAGTCCCTTTTGAATTCACACTTTGGGTGCTGCTGGCCTCTTTCGCCAAAATTGGTAAATTATTTTTCTTCTATGGTGTGTCTGTGCAGTTTTTAAAAAAAACGGAATGTTTTAAAGCAATATTTATAAACCTTCACACTACATGTCTCCTCTGTGTTCAGGTTTCCATATTTACCAAAAAATCACAATCTGGATCCCCGAGTCTTGCTTGCTGATTTCCATTGGCCTCATTGTTGGGGCCGTCATGCACTCGGTTAAAGAGGAACCGCCAGCTGTGCTCACCTCCAATGTCTTCTTCCTCTACATGCTTCCGCTCATCGTCCTGGAAAACGGCTACTTCATGCCCACTAGACCCTTTTTCGAGAATGTTGGCACGGTACTGTGGTACGCTGTGGTGGGAACTCTGTGGAACAGCATCGGCATTGGCCTCTCACTCTTTGCCATTTGTCAGTTTGAGGTCTTCGGAGTTCAAGATATCAACCTCCAGGTTGGTATAATGAGAAGAACACTAACCCTGGAAAACCCAAGAACCCTTTTCTTCTTTGGAAAATTAGGAATTATACATTAAATGACTCCTATAAGTTCACCGAACACCAAAATATATGTTTTTTCAATTTTAACCCTTGTTTTTTGAACTAGCTCAGAGTTGCTAATTTATCAAAATATACATATAAAACATACTCCTAGGCATTCTGCAACATGATATGAAATAGATTTTAAAAAAAACACACGCAATTTTACCATCTGATGGTTTGCTGAGAAGATGGTTTTGTTTGGATTGATTTCCAGCTCAACAAAACAGCATGTTGCCAGCCATCTTGTCACCACCACCCTAGCACATGTAAGTGCAATATTCATCCACTAGATGGCCCCATGCAGGGGTCAGAAGTGGCACTCCGGACTTTTGAAGTTAAATTTGTAAAAAAAAAAAAAAAAAGGTCTTTGTTATTTGAGTAGCAGAATTTATAGGGGCCAAATTTGACCCCGTGGGTTTTCCAGGGTTTTAATGAGAGTCTTATTTGGATACAAAGGTCAAATGTCAAAAAAAACTTGATACGATGCTATTCGTTAATGTGAAGTTTTTGCTCCTGGCAGGAAAATTTGTTATTTGCGTCTATCATTTCTGCTGTGGATCCTGTGGCTGTGCTCGCCGTGTTTGATGACATCGATGTTAATGAGCAGACACACATTGTCATATTTGGAGAGGGACTCTTTAATGATGCTGTCACTGTGGTGAGTTTTCACATTTTTGAATAGCAACAGTGTAGCTTTGTTATTTTGTAGGCAGCGACGCTAATGTTCCTTTATTTGTCAAACTCAAGAAATATCAAGGCAATCTTTACTCTGGCTGGGTTTCACTCAAGAAGCTATCCATTTACTTGCACGGACATCCTTTCTTCCTGTATACTATTTGAACATTGAAAGCAGCTTTACACCTTATTGGCCCATCTAAACTGCAATTGTCTGTGTGAATTAATCATTTTAAACAGCATACCTGTATTTTTTATTTTTGTCATTGCAGGTACTGTACAGCATGTTTTCCTTTGTGGCGGACATGTCAGCCTTTGAATCCACTGATGTGTTTTTGGGAGTGGCTCGGTTCTTTGTGGTGGGGGCCGGGGGTTTCGCCTTTGGCCTCGTGTTTGGCTTTGTAGCGGCGTTCACCACCCGTTTCACCCACAATGCAAGGCAAATCGAGCCCCTCTTTGTCTTCATGTTCAGCTACTTGGCATACCTCGCGGCCGAGCTGTTTGCCATCTCCAGTATCCTTGCGTAAGTAGAACAAGCGCACCATACACAGATCTGCATCTACTGGTGCAAACAATCATACATGATGCCTGGAGGGCGACGCAGGCAAATCTGGCAAAACAATTTAGCGCTCCCCAACAGTCATTCTAGTACACTTCCTTTTGCTATAGAACTAAATGGCTCGAAAGATTGCAATGTATGAAACTCCAAATTCTTTGTGGCCTGACGGAACATGTCAAACTTGCTCTTCCTCTTTGAAGAAGGAGAAAGTTCAATGTGATTTGTAAACGCTGCTTACTTAAACATGTTGGAACATAGACTGTTGTGCTTTCATATTTTTTTTAATTGCCCCATTGTCTTAAGTGCAAAGACATATCTTTTCTAATGTTCCACAATCAACAGTGTGCATTCAATTTGACCCAAAATATCTTTACAATAGCCTTTTTATTTTATCATTTATGAATGAAACATCTTCCAATTAATAGACTAACACCTTAGCCGGGTGCTCTTGCAAGCCTCTGGCCAATAGTTTACAGACTGGATTCGGGTTAAAATTTCCCGCCTTCTCTCTGCGGATGTGACGTCATGTGCGCATTGTATATGTGAAGAAGGGAGTGTGCAATTATAAAGTATTGTTTAAATTTTTTTTTTTAAATATATTTGAAAAAAAAAAATAATAACAATAATGATTTTGAAAAGGTAGTGTGCAGTTTCATTTTTTGGCCACAGGTGGCAGTAGTGAATCGAAAATTAAATTTTTTGCATTTAGCAGCTTATACTTACAAAGTCAGCATAAATAACAAGTTAAATGAGACAAATCATGTGGTACGTGGTATATGACATGGGATGGAAGGAATGCACTATTTTTTTATAGTAGGGAGAATCTTTCATAATAAGACAAACAGCACAAAGAAAAAATGCAAATGCTTTTCATTTGTTTTCTTTATCAATAAAAAATCAACACCTCTTGTCTTTGAAGAAACTGCAACCTTTGAATGAATGTATTTATCCTTATGTGTCTTTCCTCCTGCAGGATTATAACATGTGCAATTACCATGAAGTACTATGTTGAGGAGAATGTGTCACAGAGGTCCTGCACTACCATCCGTCATGTGATTAAGATGTTGGCCACAATCTCCGAAACGCTCATCTTCTTCTTCCTGGGGGTTGTGACCATTACGACCGAACACGAGTGGAACTGGGCCTACATCCTGTTCACGCTCTTGTTTGCTCTACTCTGGAGAGGAATTGGTAAGCGCAGGCTGAATACACGGGCTCGCGGGTGTGCTCAATCATATTTCAATCATCTGTTTGAGCGTTTTATTTTCCCGCAGGCATCTTGGTTCTGTCGCAGATCATAAACCCATTCCGCACCATCCATTTCACATTCAAGGACCAGTTTGGTTTGGCCTACGGAGGCGTTCGAGGGGCCATCTGCTTCGCTTTGGTCTTCACTCTGCCTGACAGCATCAACAGGAAGAATTTGTTTGTCACTGCCTCCATCGCTATTATCATATTCACTGTGTTCGTACAGGTAACGACTGTTGCTATCCTTTTGCGTACTGTTACTGTGAATATGGAGTCATATTTAACAGTAAATCCCATTAATCCATTTTTTCTCCTCTTGGCAGGGTATCAGCATTCGCCCCATCATAGAATATATAAATATCAGGAGGACCAACAAAGATTTTGACACCATCAATGTAGAAATACACAACAGGGTAAGAAATATCCATTAATACCATTACGTTGAATCATTTTGTCTGTTCTGCTTGTTTCACATGATTTAATATTGTGTCAAGGTGATGGAGCACATTGTTTGCGGTATTGAGGATTTGTGTGGGCAATGGAGCCACTACTATTGGAAAGACAAGTATGGTTGTAAATACTGTAAATACATAAGAAAGGCTTGACTCTATTTAGTGATAAAATTCATCCGTGCTTTTTTTGTTTTCAATGTGTGGCTCAGGTTTAAAAAGTTTAACGATCGCTTTTTGAGACGCATCCTGCTTCGAGACAGCCGGGCAGAGTCCAGTATTGTGTCTCTGTACAAGAAACTTGAGCTGCAGACAGCTATTGATTTGCTGGACACACCTGTGGGCGACTTGAGTGCAGCACCATCCATTGTATCTCTACAGTAAGTTTAAAAGAAAAATGCTACGCTTGTGTCATGAGAGCAACACTAAATATATATTTTTTTCACAAACTTTAATTTTCTTCATGTTAACAATTGCATCACATTATAAATAAACGGCTTCATCTCGATTTTGCAATAACTAGTAACTGTCCCTGGCGGTTCATTTTTGTCACCAGCGACGAGAGGAAGGATTCGTCTCGACCCAAAAAGAATTACCTGGCTGGCGACGTGAGGAAGATGCATGACATCCTGTCAAAGAACATGTACAAGATAAGAGAGAAGGTAAGCTCAGCTGAGTGCTTCCAGTTTCGCCCACGGACCTATTCTAAATGTTGCTCACCGTATAGTGAACTTAAACTCGCGATATTATAGAAATTGTGGCATATGATTCACATGATTGGTGTCTTCATCTAAATAAATGCCTTTAATTAGTCTTAATAATATATAGTCACAGGTAGTTTAAGCACATTTTTTAATTCCGAAGTGTGTATCAAATTGGTAGCCTGCTTTTATTAACTCCTTCCGCACTTCTTCCTGCGCAGACGATGGCTTACACCAACAAATTAAACCAGCCTGCTAACAACCGAGCCAGGGAGATTTTGATTCGCCGACATGCAAGCATCCGACGCAGCCTCCGATCTGCAAGTTTCCGTGAGATGGTGGGTTTGTTTTCAAGAGAGACGCACAGACCTCAAAAACCCACCAAACAGTTTCACTTCATACAGTCCTTATCCTTCCTCTTGCAGCCAGCTCAGAATCTACCCAAATCCCAGAAATACTATTCCCTACAGCCGGGAGTTGATCCAGAGGTTGCCTATGCACTCAGAAGACGAAGTCATGGTGAGTTCATATTCGTATTTGCTCAAAGAGTGGCTTTAAAAAAAAAAAAAGATCCTGTCCATTTGTTTCAGTCGGCAGCGGGGAATTAGGCCGCCACCGACCATCCTCCTCCTCCCGCTCCATAATTCCCTTGAGAAGGCTGAACACTGTCAAGGAGTCGCCACGGGCAGTAGGTCAGCCTGATTCATCTCCTGAGGTGGAGGTTTTGGATGAGAGATATCCCGGTCCAGTGGCAGCCCCACGAAGGCACACTTCTGACCAACCTGCCAGGGGGACTGTGGCTCCGCCCCCATTACCAGTGCCTCCTGGCCGGGTCGCCGACAGCCAGAACATTAGGGAGAGTGAGGCTGGAGACCCACTTCTTGGACACTCGTCGCAGGCGTCTCAAGGCTCTGCGAGGTTGTGAATGGTTGGACTTGGACTTACCAACATTGAACACTAGACGTCATTGGAAACAAAAACTGACACGTTTCACAAAAGGAATTATGATCAGTTGATGAAAAAAAATGATGCTAATAAAATCTTGTAGTGGAAGTATTTAATAATGAAGCTTGGCTCTAGCAGGTACGAAAGAGAAGATTACATTGTTGACTAGGTAAACAAGAATGACATAAATGGTGTCATTGCGGGAGTGAACGCCATCTTGTTTCCTGGCCAATGGAAGTGGCTCCTCTCATTCCTTTTAAGAGCAGGAATAGTCTCGCTGGAGGCCATGCAGAAGATCGAAGATCGCAAATTACCTTAACCCTGGAGAACCCACGGGGTCAAATTTGGCCCCTATAAATTCTGCTACTCAAATAATAAAGACCTTTTTTTTTTTTTTTTTACAAATTTAACTTCAAAAGTCCAGAGTGCCACTTCTGACCCCCTGCATGGGGCCATCTAGTGGATGAATATTGTACTTACATGACCCAGAGTGGTGGTGACAAGATGGCTGGCAACATGCTGTTTTGTTGAGCTGGAAATCAATCCAAACAAAACCATCTTTTCAGCAAACCATCAGATGGTAAAATTGTGTTTTTTTTCTAAATCTATTTCATATCATGTTGCAGAATGCCTAGGAGTATGTTTTATATATATATATATATATATATATATATATATATATATATTTTGATAAATTAGCAACTCTGAGCTAGTTCAAAAAACAAGGGTTAAAATTGAAAAAACATATATTTTGGTGTTCAGTGAATTTATAGCAGTCATTTAATGTATGATTCATAATTTTCTAAAGAAGAAAAGGGTTCTTGGGTTCTCCAGGGTTAATAAGGAACTGCAAAAAGACCTCCATGGATGGATGATATAAAGTTGCCCTGGGGGATCACAGACCACCACTGTGATGTGGGCACTTGGAGACCACTTCCCACCCTTATTGTTCATGTCCGTGTGTGTGACCGCCCCACCTCAACCCGGGGGGTGTTTTAAAAACTACAATAAAGATCTTGATAATAATGGTCCGTTCAATGAACGGATTTCTACAGTGATTCAGAAGGTTTGATACACAGTGAAATATGATGACATCCACTACACACGTCCGTGGAGGACAGAATCTGTCGGCCTGCACTTTGATCAAATTCACCACAACTTACACCAACTCTGAGCTGGTTTAAGCTGGTCTAGTCTAATTTCAGTTACCAAATTGTAGAAAACGCCCTAGCATAGCAAAATCCCAGCATGGTGCAGCACGGTCTGCCAAACTCCCAAACACGCTAAAATAGACTTGTCTTGGCACGAGAAAGGAGATGTGCCAGTTTTTACGCTGAGCGCGGGTGTGCTAAGCAATACTGTTATTGTTTTGGCCTGAACACTAAACACCAAAGAGGCAAGTTTTTCAGCGAATATTAGGTATTGGTTAAAAAAAATCTGAATGCTAAGCCATGAATATGGGAGCGTTCACTGCATAATGTTCAACCAATTAGAATGGCACAGAACTTCATTAAAACCCTGGAAAACCCACAGGGTCAAATTTGGCCCCTACAAATTCTGTTACTCAAAGAACAAAGACCTTCTTTTTTTTTTAACAAATTTAACTTCAAAAGTCCAGAGTGCCACTTCTGACCCCTGCATGGGGCCATCTAGTGGATGAATATTGCACTTACATGAGCCAGAGTGGTGGTGACAAGATGGTTGGCAATGTGCTGTTTTGTTAAGCTGGAAATCAATCCAATCCATCAAACAAAACCATCTTCTCAGCAAACCATCAGATGGTAAAATTGTGTTTTTTTTGTTAATCTATTTCATATCATGTTGCAGAATGCCTAGGAGTATGTTTTATATATATATATTGATAAATTAGCAACTCTGAGCTAGTTCAAAAAACAAGGGTTAAAATTGAAAAAACATATATTTTGGTGTTCAGTGAACTTATAGCAGTCATTTAATGTATAATTCATAATTTTCCAAAGATGAAAAGGGTTCTTGGGTTCTCCAGGGTTAAAGCCAAATAATGTCTGCCGTACTGTAAAAAATAAATAGTTAAAAAGTATACATGATTTTAGCATCACCTCCAATATCATTATAAATCACAATGTATTTTAAAGAAGCATCCTGGGAGATGCTCTATCTCTAAAGTGTGAATATTTTCAATATATTTGCCTCAATTGGACATCATGATCAAGAGCCATCTTCCAAATGTATGTGGGCGGCTTTGGCCAAGCTCCCGAGTTTTATTCCACAACAACACAGAACGGGAGGGAGGCCATCAAGTGACAACGATGCACCACTCGAAGGATCGAAGAGTGTGTGTTGATGTCTCTTAACGACAACATCAGTGGGGAAACAGCCTTCAGAGCAAGTAGCAGAAATCAGACTTTTTGCTGAAGGAAGGAAACCTCATTTGATTGGATGAACGTGAGGTGAAAAGATGAACCAAACTGCATCCGTCTCTCATCAGATTGAGTGTCACCCCACCAAGGATGTCAAGGTGGGATACTTTGTTATTTGCATCCATGATTATTCTCATAGCACATTTATTCTATTAGAGGAATCTCTATTGTGCTCAATATTAAATGAGTGTCAGTGAAAATGGTTTTATTATAGTAGCCTAACTGGTGTACAAGCGCTGCAAAATTAACTGTTTGGCACTTGTTGCAGTTACGTGATTATGTAAGACGGTGAACGTCATCATGCATGATTTATTTTGGGTGTGTCTGTCCACACTTAACAAAATCA
Organism: Vanacampus margaritifer; assembly: GCF_051991255.1. NCBI lineage: Eukaryota > Metazoa > Chordata > Actinopteri > Syngnathiformes > Syngnathidae > Vanacampus > Vanacampus margaritifer. Next base: position 10,399,328 of record NC_135432.1, read on the forward strand.
ATTTCAAGGTGCAAGACTGATGTCGCTCTAGATATTTTTAAAAACCTGAAAAAATAAGACTAATTTTAAGACAGAAAAAAATATTTCTAAAGAATTTCACCAGACATTCTCCAACTGCTAAAGATACAATGTACCATAAATGTTTTTCATCAGTCACCAAAATACAAGTCAGCTCAACCAAAATTGAGAATGTCTTCAATGACATTAACTCCATGATAACATTTTAGTCTTGTGTTAAAATCTCAAATATAATAAACCAAAATGTAATGCGATCCAAATGAAACTGTGACTTGTGTCCTACTCACTAAAAAGTGAGTTTACACAGCCCACACTGCAAGCTGGCGCATCATTGCCAAGTTACATGAGGGTGAGAGATGAGGAAAAAAAATCCTGCTTGCTTATATTCATTTTTAGAGATCATCGTCTTCGCATTAAAGCGTTTCAACAGGCATCACGTCTATTTCCATGCCATCTGCTGCTTGTTTGGTTCTGCACCAAACAAACACACTGCTATTACAGCTAGAAATAATAATTAAGCCAGACTCTTATTCTCTTCGACAACATATTATTATTATTATACAATAAGATTACGAATCTGTGGCAACTGAAGCTCACAGGTCAACTTGTACCTTCGTCTCATGGCTGCACTACTTGAGGAGGACATTTTGCAACACTAGGGGGCAGTCTTGCGTCGAGGCTGCAGCTTAAGTTTTATTTTTATTATTATTATTAATTTTTTTTATTCATTTTTTAAAATTATTATTATTATTTACTTATTTATTTTACTAAAAAAATATTTATTTTTATTTTTATTTATTTATTATTATTATTTTGATGTCATCATTATGTATTGGTATTTATGGACAGAAGTGCCACTATGAATCATAAAGTTAAGATTTCTGAATTGGCCAAACTGAGGGGAGCCACTTGCCTGTTCTCAAAGACAATCTTCTGCAGCAACAAGAGCTGACAATCTTAAAAGCAAGTCTTCTGCTGCATGCAAAAATGCGGACATTTAAATACCGCTTGTTTTTATTGTCAGCATTGACCTGAATACGGAGGAAATGAAAAAAAAGAGTGACAAAAGATAAGGAAAAAGACTGCAGACAAATGAAAGCTTTTTTCTTAATCAATAATGAACCTGTGATCCATGGCTGGTCTCCAGGGGCTAACACAAAAGGTTGCAAAGGTTGTAAAAAGCTCTTATCATGATTGATATTGTCATTCAAAGTCTTCTATTCTGTTATAAAGGAGCCTTGTGATTAAAGTATACCCGCACAACAAAGATGCAACAATTACTAGCTAATCAACATGTTATATTGCACTTTGAACAGTGTTTACTGAGGACAAAGTCACCTTGCTCCTTTCATATGGATGCATTCATCTGCAATATCTGACCTCGCATCCCACTCAAGTTCACCGTCTCCTTCAGCGCGGCAGCGCCTCTTATTCTATTTGCTAAATTAGCTCCAGCACATTAGGTTGACTTTGAGCTCAGACATGACGTCGTGGTTCGATTTGTTCCTTCTCCACCAAACTCCTTCATCTCTATAAATACGGATACTTTCTCAGATAAGCAGCTTCAAATAGTAGTTTCCGTATGAGTCTTTCTTAACTTAGTAAGTCAATTCAGTTCAATGGGCCTCACCAGACAAATCCCATCTGACACAGAATTAGATCATCAGACTGAGGATGCCAAGTGAAACTGGGTTGACTGATTTTACTCATGAATGACACCATTTTTTTTTTTTTTTAAGTACCATAGTAAAAGCAGCACGGAGCAGGAGGGGTTCTCCTCTGTGTTTATTGAGGGGGGAGAGAAGCTCGACAGATGCCAGTAACGAGAGCAGAAGCGCTTTAGCCTTCCTTTTCTCTGTCATTCTGGGCTTGTGACAAGTGAGGACGAGAAGTGTTTGGAGCTTCTTGTCTGATTCATTGAAGACCAAGATGATGGAGCCAGAACTGAGATTCTTGGAGGTGAGGCGTGCGCTCTGAATGTTATGTTGCTGTTGCTTAAATTGTAGTTCTTTTTAGCAAAGTAGTCTTGAAAATGAAGTCTGTCTACTTTACACCCCATTCGAGACAAACACCTCCTCTTGGCTCTGCAAACGTCAGATCAAACGGTGGAAGTGTGTTTTTATGAGATTTGAAAGTGGTGCGCCAGGAAACACTTTTCCTCTGACTTTTGTTCACAGCCAGCAGGAAGATGTTTTTGCAAGCGAGGCTTAGCGTGTCTTTCATTCAACAATAAGTCGGCGAGGAAGTTATGCAGATTTTCATCTTGAGGGATTTAGGGAAATGTGCGGGTTTGTCGTTGTGTTGTGGGGGGGAGAAAGAGAGAGAGAGAGACAGAGAGAGAGAGAGAGAGTAAAAAAAAGCATCAAATTGTGGTATTCCGGGAGTTGTTGATACATTGTCCTATTTTCTTGCCACATCTTCTTCTGGGCTGTGATCCCAGCTTCTAATCTCTCCAGAATGGTCAAGCTCATCGTTGAGTCTGTGTGTGGCTTCCATGTTTCTCCAACAGCTTGTACATGCTATAAATCTTGTTTGGCCTCAATGCAGTAGTGGGGAAACTTTGTTATTGGAAAACTGTGATTTACATGCATGTGGATTGGATGCTCGAATCCCTACAAAAGCATATTGTGCGGCTAATATTCATGCATAGGCTATACATGCGGGATACCATCACGGAGGTGGCCACCAAATAACTTTGAGTGGAACATATAGTGTTGACATTTGGATTTCTATAAGCAAAAATTTAAGAAACACTTTTTTTTTTTCTGGTCTAAATGCACTCTTAAAAAACGAATTGTTAACCACATTAATTGAATTGCTTTAAGTGGTAACACATGATTGAATTACGTTAATACAAAATTAATATATTAAGTTTAATGAACTCACTAAATTAAACTTAATGTCCTCATGATTGATTAAACTTAATACAGGGTGTCCATAAAGTCTCTTTACCATTTCAAAAATTTATTAAAAATGCAATTGATTAGATATTTTATTCAGATTTGTTCTATTGTATTTAGCGTTTATTAAAGTTTTTTTTTTTTTAACCTCTTTTAATATACTTCTACATGGGCACCATTAGTTGCACGAAGCACATCAATCATTTCTTCCATACTTAGTTCTGTAGTTTCGCTGAGTCTGCCTATCCGATTTTGTTTCAATAAACCATGAGAAACATTGCGCCTTCTCTTGAGGGTGATAAAAAACTTTAATAAACACTGAATACAATAGAACAAATTTGAATAAAATATCTAATTAATTGCATTTTTAATAATTTTTTTAAATGGTAAAGAGACTTTATGGGCACCCTGTATATTAACATGGATTAACTTTATTCAATTGTGTGTTACCACTTGAAGCAATTCAATTAAGTTGGTAAACAATTTCTTGTTCTTAAGTTGGTTCAACAATTATATTTTTTTAGTGTCACATTTTGCACCAGGATGAAACTTAAAAAATAAACCAAACAAAATTGGGAAGCTTTTGGTGGGGAATTTTTTTTAAAAAAGCCATATGGCTCCCATATGAATTGGAATTGCACTTCTAATCAATTCCTGACCTAAAGATCTTTGCAGCTTTTTTATCTTGTGTGATGGGTTTCAAGCAAACTTTTTGTGCCTTTAGCTGTGAGTCCCGTGGGTCTCCAACCTGCCCGCGGGTTAATTACATTCACCTGCCATCCCAAGCAGAAACCCATCCATTATTAGATGGCAGGAGTAAATCCCTCATGGGTTTGATGAGGAAAGTTTTACTACATTTAAGAATCCTGTTGCTACTGTGTCCATGTTCGCGTTACTAAAATATGAACATGCTATTTGGGTCATCATGAATCTTCGCATGCATTTCTTCCTACTCGCTCCCTCTTTTTCTTCTAAGACTTTCATGTGTGGTCATTTGCCTATTTCTTGCTCCCTCGCTCATCTTCCTCTTCCTCTCTTGATGCTCCCTCGCTCATCTTCCTCTTCCTCTCTTGATGCTCTAGTTGAGCTGTCAGTGGCAAAGTGAGCTGGGATGAGACCCAGCTTGGCTTGAAATGAGCCTTGCTGTTGCATATATCCCCATGATGCTGACACGCATTGATTTGTGACTCAATTACAATAAAAACAGAGAAAAGAGGTTAGGGGAGCAGTCATGTCATTATAGCAACCATGGTCCAGGGATAAGTAGTTGTCTTCATCATGCCACACTTCAGGTATGTTTTTATTTATTTTATATATATTTTTTAAAAAAAGAGCAGTGTTGAGTTTGTGCAAAATATATCTTTTATATTCTTGGCCCAAAAGTTCAATTAGATTCTAAAAATAAATAAATAATGAATAATAAATAATAAATAATAAATAATAAATAATAAATAATAAATAATAAATAATAAATAATAAATAATAAATAATAAATAATAAATAAATCTCTCTAAAGACATGTGAGAACATGTTTTATTATGAGCCAACTAACCAATATTGAACTTCTTGGCCATAATTCCAAAAGGTATATTTGGCACAAAAACAATATTGCTCTTCACCAAAATAATAACTTATCTTCTGTTTTACCTCAGACAGGAGATGATGGGAATTATAAATAGTTTAAAATAACAGCCATTGTTAGCAACAACAACAAAAATTACAAAAAAGAAAAAATATTGGAATATCAATTAAAAGTAAAATAACAACAGGAAAAGCCTACTAGAACATCAAATATTTATTTGGGGTTAATCAGAGGCACTTTAAATGGTGACAGGTGTGCTTTGAATCACGTTTAACATGACTTGTAATGTGCATAGTGAATTGTGAAAACAATCCAGAGGGTGTGTAGACTTGTGCAACCGTATCATTTCAGTTGTTTATTTTTACTTCCCTTCTTATACAGGCTATAAGTCACATGAATGGTGTAAATAGTTTTGAAATGATTTATCTTAAGCTATTTTTCGGTAATCACAAAAATCTGGCATTTGTCAGGGTGTGTCGACTTTTAAAATCCATAAAAAACAAACACATTTCCTTCTGTCTTTATTCTATTTTCCCTCCCTTGTCTTATTTTTAGTCTTCCTGCACAGCGTGTGCGTGTGTCCTGAGGGCTTTGTCTGTAACACCTAACATTTAGCATCCAGTCCTGCGAGGCCTAGAAAAGACTAAATGCATCAGGAGCACAGAAATACAAGTCTACAATACACTCGTGAGGAAAATCTAATCAATTGAATTAGTATGAGAGGGCGTTATCATCATTTGACTGTGGTCGTGAAAAAAGACTATTAAGACTCTATTTCAGTATGCTAAAGGCATCGAGCTCTGCCTTGTAGTATTTTTCTTTTCTTTGGTTGAGTTATTCAGAAATCATATTTCACATTGGTTTTCACACCAGTGACTCGTCTATTTCTGTTTTGTTTTTTTACAAACCCAGTAATCACGTCATTATCCTTTCAGAGCCTGGACAGCACCAAATCAATTTAATTATATTCTGTAGTACAGTATTTCCCAACCTTTATTGAGCCAAGTAGAAAATCCAAACAAAAATGTCAGAAAATGAATTGATGATGATGATCCCATTTATTCACAAATTAACTTAGTGTGAAAATGAACCCTGTTTAATTAAAGTTCATTTACTCACAGGAAGCCAGGACTCATTTTGTCTCGTTGGTTGGAAATCACCGACATATTGACCATTCCTCCATTTTCCAGTGATTAACCTAATTAGGGTTACAAATGAGCTCTGTCGACTCTTTGGATTGGGCATCACTCAAAACATCAGAAGTTGAAAATGTAGTTGATTCAACATTAACTATTTTTGTTGGTGTGCAAGGCTGACAGTTAATAAAGGTTCTATCCACCCAAAAAAGTTCACAGAAAATATTTCCTATTTTTGATTTTTTGAAACAATTAAGTGAAAAAATCAACTACTGGGTGGTTAACAACAACGATTTTTGGGCCAATGATGTACAGTATTTTCTACGTCCGTGGAAATAAATTTGAAATAATACGAAGTGTAAACCTTTATTTTGGTAGCAAACTCCGGAAGTGCTGCTCGTCAGTACAGCGGCTAACTTGATACAGCCGATAAATCGACTCCCAGGCAGGTTTGGATGTTATTACCGGGAGGATTCGGTGCTGAATTTGGGCTAAGGAAAACTCGGTGCAATGACAGCCTCGAAGGATCCGAGCAAGAAGAAATCAAAAGAGGATCCGCAAGATGAGGTACATTCATAACACTCTCATCAACTTACAGCAATCATCCATGGGCTTGTGTTGTGCGCACTCCCCGACGAGACAATTAAAGTGCAACGTTTGTCTGGTTACTGGCTCTGTCCACTGTGATGTTGTTAAACATGTATTGGATGCTTATTGTTACCATCCTTTTCTCTTGCGTTGAGTTGTGACGTATTTTCCCGTTCCCGAGCTCCCATTTGGATGATTGCCTCCGGTTGTTGAATGTGAGCAGGTGCGACAATTGAAAATGTTTAATCTCTCACTGTATGACGTGTTACATAAATAGAGATTAAGTCACGAACAGGAGTTGGATGCAATAAAGCGTGGTTATTGTTATATTATGCGCTTATATAGAAGGTAGGATAACGGTGCATTTGCACTGGCAGCAACAACACATGCAGTAAATAATGTCAACTTATTTGTGTTGTCTCAGTGACCTGTTGAAAACGTTGCAGAGACTGACGTGTGACTTTTTAGGGGGTACCAGGAGGATGAATGATGGTTAATAGTACCTACGGTTTCTTTGTGAACGTGAATTACACACTGTGGTTGTGAGCGCCGGCGTGCATGCAGAGTCCCTCAGATTTTCCCACAGGCTCATTCAGGAAGCTTTCCCCTAATTTTCTTGATTAATTCAATTGTAGACTGTAGTTTTTATTATGTATTGCACCAAAAAACATGTCAGGTTAATTCAAGTTCAAAGATTTTGAAGATTTATTTAAATTTAAAATTTGTATTTCTCTATTAAAACTGATTTTTAAACATTTTAGGCACAATTTGCATTTTACCTTTTTTTATTGAATCATTATTTAAAGGTAGTTTTTGCACGTGTTAAGCAAAGTGTTCATTTTCAAACTGGGCAGAATATCACTATGGCTTACAATAATTATTGGACTGTTGCGTAAAAATTGCAACCTATACTGCTGTTGTGACCACAGTGGCGATGCAATTCCTTAAAAAAAAAAAAGGCAAATAAAATCCCATAGAAATTGATTGGGGCACTGCGTCAAGTGGCCTCATGAGTCCGCTTTTTCAGGCACTAACCGAAAGACATTTTCATCTTGTCGTACTTCCAATCTTTATCTTGGTGTCAATATTATTTTCTGAATCTGTAAACTCACACTTCTGTGTTGATTGCAAGAAGGGAAAATTGAGATTTACGTTAGTGTGTCTTGCATTGTGACGGGAACCAATTTGGAGTAGGGGTCCTGGGCAAAACCTAAAAAAAATCTCCTACTCATCAGCAATAATATTCCCCCATTTTGCATAATTTTGGGTGATTTGAGTTGTTCTGCCACTTTAGTAAAGCAATCATTTTTGTATTTTTTTGTATTGCCTTAAAGCAAAGAAAATTAAAATTTTAAAAAGTATTCCATCAACAGCTATGTCATAATTAAAAAAAAAAAAGTACTTTGACTTACAAAAAAACTGCTCTGACAAAAAAATAATAATTCTCACTGATTTTGAGAATGAGCACATCCGCTCCAAAACTTCTGAGTGTTCATGAGTATTATGTAGATTTTATATTTCTAACTGTTTTTACAGCAATTTGCTGAGGTGGATTTTCTGAGTAATAATTGCCAAGTCATTCTCTTACGCCGTAAGGTGAAGCCAGTCGGCACGTGCGCCCGTCACGTGACCACCACCACCACATCTATCCCAATGAAAAAGACCATTCAAATGTCCGACTTTGAAATTTCCTGGAATTTTCCAACCTGGCTTCTTGTCACCTGTGACCCCGATGAGGTTCTTTTTTCTTCGCCTTTTCCAGCTGACAGACTCTTTCACATCTCGCTTTGCAGTCAGCTTAAGTGAGTGCGATAACAGCAGCGAAGTGAGTCTCTGAAGACTTTCACACAGCGCGCACATTGAGAACCAGATCATAGAAGTTGAACTAATAGTCAGAGAGCGGTTAATGGTTCGGTGGCGTGTGAGGAACACTCTGCTGTGTGTGTCTGCCCCATTAATTAAAATGCTCTGCTTTCCACCTCGCTGGCTGTATGTGTGATACAGATGGACACATGAATGCCCGGATGACAACTAACCCTTATATGCTATTTGGCTCAAACTTGACTGTTTTGACATTTTATAGCTATAAAAATACCCCAAAGATTATTCTTTCAACTGCAATTTGGGGACTTATCTCAAAGGCAAAAAAAAAAAGTGACCCAAAATGCACAAATAGGACAATACTTTATGTATACATATATAAAAAATAAAAAAAATCATTCTTTAACTTTTCTACAGGTGCTACAAAAACTGTCTACTAAACTTGTGTGTACAATTAAAAATCATTACATTCAACAGGTTTATTTTAGTGCTGTCAAAGTTAACTCATTGATTAGTCACACAAAAATTATTGCATTAATCATGTATTAACGCAGCTTAATCCCCCTATTAACTACAACTGCAGGTGATCCTTTATCTTAACAGCGGATGGTTACGTTAAAGGTACCACAGCAATAACCATAACTGCATGCATTAAAGTAAAGCATTTAATAAATGTTTGCATATGACATTCAAAATATTTGTTCTCGTCAAAATATTGGGGTCATTATTTTTTTTTTCATTTTTAAATTATGCAAGTAATTAACTGATTAGAAAAAGAGGAGGATGAGAGCGTGCAGTGGATCAAAAAAAATGTGGAAGACATACTTTCAATGTTGAAATAATTAACACATAACAGGTGCTCTTCAAATTAGGCGGGCAAAAAGTGTTGATAAAAATCCTTTTTAATTTATTGATTAATCATGATTAATCAAAATCCTAAAATGTGATTAATCTGATTTAAAAAAAAATATTGTTTGACAGCTCTAGTTTATTTGTAAGTATAACTTTATCAAGATTTAAATATTTTATGAACAATCGATTCTTTCATTGAAGAACAAAAATATGACTGGTGAGTTAAATATTACTCAGTTTAAGTTTTTTTTTTTTTTAAACGTCAATTCCCCGTGCTCAAGCCTAGTCCCTTAATTTTTGCCGAACCTTTCAGGCAATGCGGTCTCCACATTTAAATGCGTGAAATAGGGCTGTTTTAGTCAGGTTTTTGCTAAAATAAAATTTCCTTAACTATATTTATCTTCCCTTATAATTTTGTAAATTTCTGGTTTAATTAACATACATTCTAACGGAAACAGCTTTGAAATTTCTTAGAATTTTGCCACTCTACTTAGACCCAATGATCTGACGTTTTTGAGTGTGTTGCATGTCTACAGGAGTTTGTGGACACCAGCACTCCTCAAAGGAACTGGAAGGGGATCGCCATCTCTCTGCTGGTGATTGTGGCTGTCTGCTCACTCATCACCATGTCTGTGGTCGTCCTCACACCTGGTAATACTGACACACACCTGAAATGCTGCCAATCACAGTGGGAGATAATCACAAAAAATAGTAGCATGAAAATGGACATGTTAAAAAAGAAAGTACATTTTGAGTATGACATATATTGTGTTTCTATTTGTTTTTAACTCATTCGCTGCCATTAACGGCTATATACGTCAAAAATTCATTTGAACTATTTCTATTTGACATTTTTTCCCATTTTTGTTAACAAGAGGATGAAAACTTAGAAAAAAATGTTTTTTGTACATTTAGAACAGATGTAAAATGTGTGATTAATCGTGAGTTAACTAGTGAAGTCATGCGATTAATTGCGATTACAAATTTTAATCGCCTGATGCCCCTAATTTACGAAAAAAATTAATAATCTTTTTTTTTTCTAAGAAAAGATTATTTAAATAATTTCGTAAATCACCCAATTCTTATATCTGTTCCAATACAATGAAAAAAAAAATTCTAGTAATTAAATTTTTTTCCACTTTTGTTTACAAGTGTACGAAAAATTTGAATTTTTTTATTTATCTTACATTTAGAACAGTTTTGTTTTTTTTAAATAATCGTGAGTTAACAATTGAAGTCATGTGATTAATTACGATTACAAATTTTAATCGCCTGATGCCCCTAATTTACGAAAAAAATTAATAATCTTTTTTTTCCTAAGAAAAGATTATTTAAATAATTTCGTAAATCACCCAATTCTTATATCTGTTCCAATACAATGAAAAAAAAAATTCTAGTAATTAAATTTTTTTCCACTTTTGTTTACAAGTGTACGAAAAATTTGAATTTTTTTATTTTATCTTACATTTAGAACAGTTATTTTTTTTAAATAATCGTGAGTTAACAATTGAAGTCATGCGATTAATTACAATTAAAAAATTGAACCGCGTCAGCGTTAAAAAAAAAAAGATTATTAAAAATTAGGGGCGTCAAGCGATTAAAATTTCTAATCGTAATTAATTGCATGGCTTCACTAGTTAACTCACGATTAATCACAAAATTCGGTTCTAAATGTACAATTTAAAAAAAAAGGGTTTTCAAACTCTTGTTAACAAAAGTGGGAAAAAAATGTTTTACTAATAAAAATAGTTAAAATAATTTTTGGACGTCTATAGCCGTCAATGGCAGTGAATGAGTTAATTTGATCATTGGTCAGTTGGGGTGCAAAATGGTAGGGAGAATTTCCAGTAAATTTCCATGGAAAGATAAAATAGGGGATTTGGGATTTATAGTGAAAGCCCTAAAATTCATATGGGATAAAGATTATTCACATTACTTCCCATGGAGACATTCCAACTTTTACTTTCATTTATTTTGCTCTATTGGTCTGACTTTCCTGCGATGCTTACTTTTCCCTTTCTCTAGCCGATCTCCCAGGCAGCATCAAGTCTGCATTGACTGTAGATGATCTGTACTCTTCAGAGTTCACTGTGCACGACCCAGAAGTCACATGGATAAGTGGTGAGCACTCAAGAGAAAAATCTACATGCTAAATGCCATTAGGGAATTGACCCTTAATGATACAAGTCTGCATGCAAATGAGGCTCATTAAGAAACCATAGTCCTGGTACACACATAAAGATGTTCAATTATGAAATGGGTGTCTAGTGTCAGCACATAAAGATAGAAAATCAGGCATTTCACATAATCTCATACGATATATTTAAAGACGTAAGATAGTCAAGCATTTGACCCCCAAAGTAGCTTTTATGATTGCAAAGCATGAGTAAAAAGTGGAAGAGAATTCTAAAAGCCAGCCTCATTTCCACTACCTGCCATATAGTATGAAGTTGGAATAAAAATACCATCAACTCACACACAGGGAGCCAAAACTGTGAACAGGAAAATAAAATCTCCATCTGAAACAAAAGGTGTGGATGAGGTGATCTCAGCTGTTAATGGCCACAATATTAGGCACACACGCTCAAGCCATATACAGGCCTTTTTCCATGCATATAATGAATATGGTTGAGCCAATATAATTTCTTTAAATGTAATTTGTTTATTAATGTGTTTGTAGTGTGCATCAATATATAATCATCGTTAGTCTTTTGAATATTTTGGAAGCAGCGACCTGAACACTGCATTGAGAAGCACTAATTATAAAAAAAAATATTTTTTTATTGACACACATTGACTTGCTGGAGGCTTTGCTTTGTACGTCGTCTCTGCAGGTGACTGATTGTTTTAATTAAAGGCATTCGTCATGGCTGCTGCTTTTAGTTCTCACAACACAAGACTGATTGTAGGCATCTCGTGCTGGAATTAACTCAGCTAATCTCTTCTCCACACAAGGTCACAGTTGAGGACAGCTTTACCCTATTCAGTGAGATGTACAGCCAAATGCTTCGTGAGCAAAATATTTGTCGATCACATTTCAATCAGTCGAGATATTGACTTTGGCTCCGTATATGCATGAATGACTTGCTTCCGATGAGGCCTAACTCATTCACTGCCATTGACGGCTATTGACGTCAAAAATTCATTTGAACTATTTCTGTTATTTTAACATTTTTTCCACTTTTGTTAACAAGAGTATGAAAATCTAGAAGAAAAAAATTATTGTACATTTAGAACAGATATAACATTATGCAATTACAATAAAAAAAAAATAATCACCTGACGCGATTTAAAAAAAGAAAGAAAAGATTATTAAAAAATTTGCAGTCAGGCGATTAATTTTTTTTTTATTGTAATGAATGGACTGCTATTTAAATACTGCTTTTTTAGCTATTACAAGTGCTACTACAAAAAGTTCTACTACTATTACTATTGTTACAAGTACTACATACATGCGTCTTTCCACCTTGCAAGACTCAGCAGTCTCATTCAAAATTTCCGCGGGAATTTTTCTAGTTAATTGTATGACTTCACGAGTTAACCCGCGATTAATCCCAAATTTTATATCTGTTCTAAATGTACAATAAAAAAAAATCTAGGTTTTCATACTCTTGTTAACAAGAGTGTAAAAAAAAAAGTTAAACTAATAGAAATAATTGACGTCTATAATTGACGTCTATAACCGTCAATGGCAGTTAATGAGCTAACATCTGCAAATGTACATTTTAAGCCATTGCGCAACCCCATGCGTACACTAAAGTCCATTGCAGTGAGAGAAGATCACAATGAAAGTTTGATTATACAGAAAATGCAGCTGTGTTTTATCATCCCATCGACGATCTGTCCAAAGAAAAAAAATCAATACGACGTGTCCCTGATGAAGATCAAGAAACACCGAGGCAGATGCTCCGCTAACTTGCGTTGCAAAAATATAATATTGAAAAATTTCCGTCCGTTGAGGACGGCGGCTCTTTTACATGCTGGTTTGAGATGGATGATGCAGTAACAAAATGGAGGGAGGAAGCTGTGCTGGCGTCCTCATCGGAACCCGTGCATGCCAGTCAAAGGTTGAATACCAACAAGTTGTAATATCTCGGCATCGCTAATCATAACAAAAATACTCAAGCAAATCTTATTTCACGCTGAACAGAGCACATTTCACCCAAGTGGATGCTTGCATAACCTGTGATTGGCTGACGAGCAGTCAAGGGTGTATCGCGCGTCAAAGTCAGCTGGGATTGGAGGAAAAACGAATAGTTGCTCACAAATAGACATCAGAAACACAAATCAGTTGAGCCCAGTTCAAGCCATATTCAACTTGTCTGTAAATAAACTGATTTGAAATATATAATGCTTTGAAATAAACTGTCGGTAAAATGTCCCAATTCTCATTTTAATCCGGAAGCTGGATTGTGATGTGGAAGAAATACTCTGACGGACGAAACCTCGTAAAAAAAAAAAAAACAGCTGCAGGTCGAGTGTCGCTCTGACTGAAAGATCAACACCTTCGCTCAGACTTTTCATCTCAAGTCTTTGTGTATTCAAATAGTTGTTAGACTCTTGAGTGGAATTTCAAAGTTTAACCCTGGAGAATCCACGGGGTCAAATTTGGCCCCTATAAATTCTGCTACTCAAATAACAAAGACCTTTTTTTTTTCTTTTTTTTTTACAAATTTAACTTCAAAAGTCCAGAGTGCCACTTCTGACCCCTGGATGGGGCCATCTAGTGGATGAATATTGCACTTACATGAGCTGTGGGTTGTGGTGACAAGATGGCTAAAATGCAACAAATAAAACAAAAAATATATATTATTCAATGTAGCTGTGTATTTGATTGATTATTTTCTTAAATTCTAAATAGTTTACTGACCGTTTTTGTTATTCTGATTTTTCGAAATGATACACCTAAATCCGAAAGGGTCAAATTTCGCCCTAATCCTAAATTAAGGAATAAATTGAAAAAAAAACATTGAAAAAACATATATTTTGGTGTTCAGTGAACTTAAAGCAGTCATTTAATGTATGATTCATAATTTTCCAAAGAAGAAAAGGGTTCTTGGGTTCTCCAGGGTTAAAATAAATTGAATACATAGAGATTTATTCTCGCACAGTTTCAAAAGCACAAAAGTTCCCCTGCAGGAAGAACTCATTTTCCTCAGACAGTATTGTGTATCATCTTATGTACTGTTTACTGCGGACATGGAGATGACCAATGTAGGCGTCCGCTGCCTTTTTTTTTATCCTAGTCTGTTTGTATCTGTTAGCGTCACCAAATCCTAAAGCACCTTGTTTTTAAAAAGAGTTTTACTAGCACACGACACAAAAGTTCATAATACAGATATAGATACAGAGATTTCAAAGAAAAAAGCACTACAGTTGGAACCTTAGACACTCCAAATGTCACGTTATACACCTGTTAACTCTTGCACCTTTACCGGCGTCTACATGTTGAATTCAGAATTTTTTTATTTTATTTTTAATTTTTTTTTATTAAGAGCTCAGTATTGTTCATTCGGTAATTTTACCGATTTGACATGTCATCATCATTGCTCTCTCTTTTTTTTATTTTTTATTTTTTGTATGTGGGTGAGTGTGTGCACGTGCGTGTGTGTGTGCGTGTGAATGTGTACTCATTAGTTCACCTAAAACCTATTTAAAAAATCCCATACCGTTCACCTAAACCGAATACTTCAGAATCCAGCTAGAGTCGTGAGGTTGTCAGGAGACCCGAGGAAGGATCAAAGAAAAGAAAGGAAAAGTGAAATCCAGCACCGACCAGACTTTCAGAATTTTACCAACTTCACAATATGCTGCCTTTTGTCACATTATCCCAATTTACGCAAACTCTCCCAGACTGTTTATGTTCCTCTGGAACATTAAAATGAATTTATGGCTTTTGAGCTACATGCAAGATCATTTGGAGCGTTAACACACCAGGATAGAAAAAAAAACAAACATCACAATGCGCTACCCCTGCATTAAACATTCTTTCGGATTTTCAGCAGCTCGGAGTCTTCTTTTCGAATTATTTGCACTTCAAACTGCAAACAGTCAACAACAGACTCCTCAACAAACAGTCTGTGGTTTTGGGAGTTGTTTATTCACCGCAACATTTAAAGGCATGATGAGATAAGGGGGTAAGCGTGACCTTCAAAAAATAAAGGACAAACAAAGATGCGTAGAATAAACAAGGCGGCGTGCTCAAAGATGCCCTTTGAGGTCTTCTCGCGTTGTCGGCAGCATCACAGGCATCGCTTCATCATTATGTTGCCATAGCAACTATCCACTTTCCTCTCATTGGCAGTAGATTTAGTGCCTAAACCCGATTTTTGCATAGGTTGGAATATAAACATGGCATGAAAGCTGCTTTGCTTGACATGTCAAATATTATTGCGAGTGAGCTTTGAAGGAAAACGCCACACAGACATACTGTAACTATGGCAACCTACGTGATGCCTTCAAGGCCATGCAGAGATGAGAAACGAATGCATGTTTAATGTTTGTTACCCAGAAATCAACACGGCGCCCTTTTCTTGTTGCCCCCGCTCAGATTCCGAGGTGGCGTACAGGAACCGAGATAACAATGTTGTGAGATTTGATTTCACCCTCAACGAGACGCAAGTCCTGCTTAGCAACGCGACCTTTGTAAGTTGCTTAACCCTTTATGGTGTTTTGTATTTTGTTGATGTCCTTCTTTGGCATTTGGTTAAAAAACTTGTTTTGGACTCACCAGGTGTCCTTCAAGGTGGCAAAGTACTCGCTCTCGGCAGACCTTCAATACGCGCTCTTTGCTTATGACGTCAAACAGGTTGGCATTGTCGTCGCGCAGGATCCGACATCTTCATTTTTTTTTTTTGTGCGTCTCTGCATGATTGGAATTGACTTGAATCAAATAGTTTTTTGGTAACATTGTGCTACGCACACACCGGCTGTGAAAATAATCCTGCCACCTGCACGCAACAGATGTGCGCTGATTTTTGAGTGTGTGTGTGTTTGGTTTGTCTTATTTAGATTTCATTTCTTGGTGATACGTTTCACAGTTCGCTCTTTTGTAAGGATGAGGTTTTCTTTTCTCCTCACTCACATGCTGTGGAGGTCCGACAGTAAATTCTAATGATGTCTTGCACCATGTGGGTCACCTTCATGTGTCTGCGTAAGTCGGTGTTTGCTTTGTATGATGGATTTGCCTCTTTTCGCAGATGTACAGATATTCCTACCAGGCTTCCTACATTGTTTACAACATATACACACGGTAGGTTTGTGTGTAATTGTGTGTGCGTGTGCTTTTGCCTGATCTTGCCTTCTGGCGATGGTGTTTCTTCATATTTCGGTGTGCTTTAAGGGAGGTTTGGGAACTAAACCCTCCAGAAGTTTCCAACGCTGTGCTGCAGTATGCGGCGTGGGGGAAACAAGGACAACAACTGGTAAGAATTAAGGGTGTTAGAAAAAAATCGATTCGGCAATATATCGCGATGTTACAGCGCGCAATTCTCGAATCGATTCGATATGCGGCCGAATCGATTTTTAATCATCTTTTTTTTAAATATTCAACAAAAGTCTTGCTTAGGGTTAGGATTCACACATTAAGAATGGAAGAATGTTATATTAATGGAACATTAAGCCTTAATATTTTATTTTAGTGCTGTTCAGACATGACTGCAACCTGTTTGTTAAATGCAGTGGCTCAGTTATAAGCCTGAATTTTCACATAAATAAATAAATTTCCATACAAACTTACAGAGTACATGCACAAGTTTACTGATTAGTATTTTCAAAATTTGAGTAAAAAAAAAAATGCAATAATCAATTTATAGATTGGTATCGGGATTAATCGATATCGAATCGCCTGGTACTAGGCAATTCACACCCTTAGTAAGAATACACCGATACCAATTTTTTTTTTATGGCTTAAGTGTGCAAGTATTTACATTATTATTTATATTTGAGTATTATTACTTGATAATGTCATCTTGCAGGTGTGATACAGGTGTTATATTTGAACCAAATGTTGTTCAAAAAGCTCACTCATTCAAATTGTAACACTTTTCAGAATAACATCTTGCCACATCCCACTGAAGGTTTTCAGAACTCACCATCCTCAATTTTGCAATGTGGCTTTTTTTTAAAAAAAAAAAATCTTGCAGCATTCCCAAGACCTTTTCACAAAATTCTCCCGCGGAATCATCCAATCTCATATAGGTGTCGTTGGAAATGAGACCAATTTTGAAGTTAACCTTCCTCCCCTCTGCTCCCTTCTAAGATGTACGTCTTTGAGAACAACATCTACTACCAGTCGGACGTGAGGAGCAACTCCCTGAGGATCACCTCTTCTGGCATGGATGGTGTCATCTTCAACGGGCTTGCTGACTGGCTTTATGAAGGTGTGAGTCATCGACTACGTTAACCTGTCATTAGTGATCTGAACAACTTGACGAGGAACAACAAGACATCTGTCAGTAAGGTGGGGGCTTTAGGACCCAGATGCGGGAAGGCAGAGCAAGGAGGCAGAGGTGCAGTCCAAAAAGATAATTTTAATATCTAATCAAAAAAAGCTAACTTCAAAATACAAAATAAACTGAACTAACAAAACATGAAGCTAAACATGACAAAACAACTAAGGCGAGACTAACAACATGACATGGATCCTGATCAGGCAAAGAGGTCAGCGTGACGTGGCGAAAGACTTACGACAGTGGCAACAATGAACCGACACAGACAGGGGGGAGACAACCGACTAAATACACCAACACTAATGACATGACAAGACACACCTGGCTGAGGGCACTGATTGGATGACACATGAGGGTAATGGGGAAAGGTGGACACAATCAGGGTTGACACAGACACCACACAAGGAAGGGCAAGTGACCTGAAACGAGAGGAGTCAGACTTTTCACAATAAAACAGGAAATGACACGACAAGGGGGACACACAAGGAAAACAGAGGCTAAACATGACAGGGACTAAACAAGACTGAAAATAAACATGACAACATCCTGTCTGAGAATCGGAGATTTCTTTTATGCAGATATTCAAGTACTATAGTGCGGTACTAATAGTACAGTGCTTGTGTATGATGTGGTTTTTTTTGTGATAAACAAACAAAGTGCAATTTTACTTATTTATCTTCATGTCTGTACTGCTTGGCCAATGACAAGTACGTAGATTGTTACCATGACAACTAGGGATGGAGTTGGGTGCTGCATATTAGTTGGAGCTAGTGCAGACACATACAGTAATTGCTGTATATATATTTTTTTTAATTTGGGGGAGAGCTCAGTATTGTTCATTCGGTAATTTTACCGATTTGACATCATCATCATTGCTCTCCCTTTTTTTATTTATTTTTTTATTTTTTATTTTGTATGTGGGTGTGTATGTGCGTGTGTGCGTGCGTGTGTATTCATTAGTTCACCTAAAACCTATTAAAAAATCCCATACCGTTCACCTAAACCGAACACTTCCAGCCAGAGTCGTGAGGCCGTCAAGAGACCCGAGGAAGGACCAAAGGAAAGTGAAATCCAGCATCGTAATTGCTAATTGATACCGACGATGGTGGCAAAGCACTGCTCCCCCAGTATTAAAATCAAATGGCTTCAATTTCATTTTCTTCATTGGATGTCAGTAAGCCATAAAACGGGTCTTTCACAAACTAGAAATATTGCATAACACGGCTCCATTTCCCAACCATTAATAACGACGACAACAACAAAAAATCCATGAAATAGCGACCATATAGCCTACTGTACTTCTGGACTTAAAATTAATGTAAAAGGAGTCACTAGTGATTTTAAGCCTGTTTTGTGACATTATTCAGAAGTTTTAAAAACATCTACTTTTTAAGTCCAAAAGGCTGGAATTGACATGGTTCTCAAAATTTTGTACACAACCTACAACAACAAAAAAAACAGTGCATATCTAACAAATTTAACAGTTAAATCTGACACATCCAATTACTAGTAACTACAAACACGCATATGATAAGGATGAACGTCCTTAACTCTTTGACTGCCAGACGTTTTCAGAAAAGGGATGCCGTGGGTGCCAGCCGATTTAAGCATTTTTGACTGATCTTTCAAGGTCCACAGAAAATGATGTGTTTGGACTATGGAAACACATATACTACCAAATGAAAGATTGGACTCTCATCTTTCATCAGAAAAAAAAGTTTGTTTCTACCTTATTCCGTTTTTCAGTAATCAACAATAGAAAATGGTTAGTTTCACCTCTGTTTTGAAAAAAAAAGTCTTTTAACGTCTTTGGCACTCCTCCATAGGATTTTACTAAACGTTATTTAACGTTTTTGGCAGTTAAAGAGATAAGAATTCAAAAGTAACTTTTACATTATATGTCCCCTTTAGCAATTCTGATCTATACTGTACTAAAAACATCTAAGGACATCTTTAAAAAAGAGTATCTTAAAGAAACAGTACCACAATAATAAGTGTACGTTTGCCATCAGAGGAGATTCTGCACTCGCATTTGGCCCACTGGTGGTCCCCTGATGGCGAGAAACTGGCTTTCCTCACCATCAACGACACATTGGTACCCAACATGGCTTTGGCCCAGTTCACTGGCAGCACCTACCCTCGAGGACTCCAGTACCCGTATCCCATGGTGAGAGCAAAACACACTGTTAATAATTGAGACTGGATTTTTTTTTTTCTTAAGTGCATAATTAAGTGTTTTTTTTTTGTGGTAATTTTCCTTTATTTATTGCTGATGTTTCAACTATGCATAATACATACACTGCAGAAGCTTACAATAACCTTAAATACATTTTGTTGCTACACTGTAAAGAATTGACTGTAGAATTTAAAGTAAATAACTGGCAAAAAGTTGCTAGCTTATTAGCTCATTCACTGCCATTGACGGCTATAGACGTCAAAAATTCATTTGAACTATTTGTATTAGTTTAACATTTTTTTCCACTTTTGTTAACAAGGGTGTGAAAAGCTTTTTTTATTGAACATTTAGAACAGATATAAAATTTGTGATTAATTGTGAGTTAACTAGTGAAGTCATGCGATTAATTCCATTTAAAATTTTAATCGCCTGATGCTCCTAATTTTTAATACTCTTTTATTTTCTTTTTTTTAAATTGCATCAGGCGATTCATTTTTTTTAAATTGTAATTAATTACATGACTTCAATAATTAACTCACAATTAATCAATAATTTTATGTCTGTTCTAAATGTAAAATCTTTTTGGGGTTTTTTTATACTCTTATTAGCAAAAGTGGAAAAAGTGTTAAACTAATAGAAATAGTTCAAATGAATTTTTGACGTCTATAGCCGTCAATGGCAGTGAATGAGTTAATGTAAAACCTAATTACTGTAAAAATCTAATACAGTACATTTCTGTAAATTTGGTATAATTTATTACTGTATATAAATTGCAGTTAAGTTTTTTTTTTTTTTTTACAATTTATTACTGTATATAAATTACAGTTACTTAGAATACAGTAAGCAACTATAATTGATATGCAGTGGAAAAAAAGTACAGTAATATGCTGTAATAGATTTTTTACAGTAATTAACTGTGATTTTACAATAATTAGCTGGCTACTAAATTCTACAGTCAATTCTATACAGTGTAGAATTTACACTTGGCTACAGTACTTTATTTTCATGTTGATCATGATGGTGTTACTTGAAGTCTTTTTTTTTAGGTGGCACTTTGTGAAAAACAACCACTGATCTCCAGTATTGTTCCACCAGGCTGGCCAGACAAACCCTGCGGTCAAGCTGTCTGTGGTCAATCTCTTCGGGGTGACACACACTGTGGAGCTGCAGCCTCCCAATCAGATACGGTAACGCACGCTTCCACAAAACACAAAAGCCCTCAGTCTCATTGGGCTGCTTTGCTACTCCGCAGGGATTTCTACATCACCATGGTGAAGTGGATCCGTAACACGCACCTCGCCGTGCGCTGGCTCGCTCGGGCCCAGAATGCATCAGTGCTGACAGTGTGCGATGCCGCCGTAGGAGTCTGCCTGGCGGTGCGTGCTTCTCATTCCGCTCACGTTTCCGCTCAGGATTCCATGCCTCACATTAGCCTCTAGTTGACTTCCAGGGGATAGGGGTCTAGATTTGGAAAATGATACTCATACCGGCATCCTTGCTAGCTTTTTATATTTAATAACGATTCAGAGAGCGCTGCGCTCACCACGGTGGTATGTGTTTAACGTGTGCTTTAATGTGGGCTTCAGAGGCATGAGGATACTTCAGACACGTGGATCCCCAGGCAGGTGAGTCCGCAGAATTGCCATTTCCACCTCCTCACATACTTCTAAGGCCATCAAAATGCTTCCCCCAACCACCCCATCCAGAACCAGGAGCCTCTGTTTTCTAAAGACATGAGCAAGTTTTTTCTTGCCGTTCCTGAGAGACAAAGCGGAGGTCAGGGTGAATTCCACCACATCGCCATGTTTACCAAAAAGGTGCGCAGATTCAACAGGACTCCATTTAAAGACAGAATAAATAATAAACTAAGCTGTTGTGTTTGTTTTGTTTTGTTTGTTTTTTAGCTCCAAGGGAACAAGAATGAGATTGAGCGAATAACATCCGGTGCCTGGGAGGTGACACAAATTGTGTCTTACGATGAAAACAAGCAGCTCATGTATGTTTTCTATGTGACTTTATGTCCTAGCGCTAACGTATTTCTCTATAACAGTGACATACAAAGTATGGCCCGGGAGCAATTTTAACCCTGGAGAACCCACGGGGTCAAATTTGGCCCCTATAAATTCTGCTACTCAAATAACAAATTTAACTTCAAAAGTCCAGAGTGCCACTTCTGACCCCTGCGTGGGGCCATCTAGTGGATAAATATTGCACTTACATGAGCCAGAGTGGTGGTGACAAGATGGCTGACAACATGCTGTTTTGTTGAGCTGGAAATCAATCCAAACAAAACTATCTTCTCAGCAAACCATCAGATGGTAAAATTGTGTTTTTTTTTGTTAATCTATTTCATATCATGTTGCAGAATGCCTAGGAGTATGTTTTATATATATATTTTGATAAATTAGCAACTCTGAGCTAATTCAAAAAACAAGGGTTAAAATTGAAAAAACATATATTTTGGTGTTCAGTGAACTTATAGCAGTCATTTAATGTATAATTTATAATTTTCCAAAGAAGAAAAGGGTTCTCCAGGGTTAATACTTTTATTATTTTATTTATTTTTCAGCTTGTGGCATATACTAAAACTAAGAATTGACTCGGCTTGTGCCGACATTTTACTAGATTGCTTTCTACAAGAAGAAATCTCTCACTTCCTGGTTTTCCACCAATCACACGCGCCCATTGGTTGGGACTGTTCAGCGCACCACATTTATGTGGTTAATGTTGTCCTTTGCGCTGGTGTGTTTATTTATTAAAAGGGTTGGAGTGGATGTGAGGTGAGCAGCACGAAAAAATATATATTTACAACTGGTAACATTTCTACAGAATTTATAATGGTTAGTTTAGTGATTGCTGTTTTGGTTTCCAATGTGGAAATGTGTCTCTGTTGCTGCTCAGTACAAAGGGCGGATTCTATTCTAGTGGCAAAAAGGGCTGCCGGCAACACAAAAAGGCTATAAAGATATGGTTGAAACTTTGCTTATGACCAAACTGTCTTGTTGCTGTTGTTGTGTGTATTTATTTTATTTTATTTAAATACAGTGTATCCCAATATTCACTTTCCACTTCCTTCTTTCTGTTCCTTCTTTTTGTTTTGGGTGTAATTCAGACAGATGTGAGGCCCATCAGCATTTGACAGCTTTTGTTTTGCAGTTTTGGTGTGATGCTGATGGCCTCGCTCACGTCTGTTCGAATAATACTTGAAACGAAATAGAAAAGAGGAAGTGGAAAGTGACTTTTGGGACATCCTGTGTACTGCGCGTTGTTGTATATTTGAATAATTATTTTGCATATATTTACTTATACTGATGTAGTGGCTAAATAAGTTAAAGGTCAAGGTCAGTAGTCCTTTCCTCCATTATTTTTTTTTTCTTTCTGTATGTTGCGCTCACAAGTAAAAGTTTGGCCGCCCCTGTTTGTTTATAAGGTGTAAATGAGCTGATGTCCTCCACTCAGATACTTCCTGAGCACAGAAGATTCTGCACAACAGAGGCATTTGTACAGGTAACAACTCGACGCTGATTCCACCTCCTCATTTCAATTCCATTTTGCCTTTGGCTCTTCCTTGCTCCAACATGTGCACGTGTTTTCTTGCAGCGTGTCCACCCTGGGTGCGTTTCCACGGCAATGCCTCACCTGCGGACTGCGTGAGGCGTGCACCTTCTTTGAGGCTAACATCAGCCCTGACGCGGAAGGCGCCATCTTGCATTGCAAAGGCAAATCTCTCAATGTGACCTTGTTTGGTGACCTGTTTTCATGTTCACAAAGACACTTTTACCTTGTTTGCTTTTCTTTTCTTGAGGCGCTCGTAGGTCCGGGAGTTCCATCGGTGCTGCTTCTTAGTTTGGATGAGGTGGAATGTGAGTGTCTTCGTCCAGACTGATAAGTGCTTGCAATACCGGATGCCAATTGTGCAAAGACCTGTATGGACAAAAGTATTTGGACACACCTTTTAATCGATTTATTAATAGTTTATTTAAAATGAGGGCTCACAGTCATGTATTTATTTATTTATTTGGGACAACTGTACTCTAGTGTCTTTCCAGAAAAATGCAGGGACCATTTCAAGTGTCCTTTTATGTCCCAAAACCTTTTCCATACAGTGCATTTTGCATGCTATGATTAACAACTCATTCACTGCCATAAATTCATTAAAAATATACAGTATATATTTAAAAAATCAGATTATTAGAAATTCGGTGCTTCAGGCGGATACATTTTTTAATCGTAATTAATCGCATGACTTCACTAGTTAACTCACGATTAATCACAAATTTTATATCTGTTCTAAATGTACAATAAAAAAATTATAGGTTTTCATACTCTTGTTAACAAAAGTGAAAAAATAAATAAACTAATGGATATAGTTCAAAATAATTTTTTACTTTTATAGCCGTTAAAGGCAGTGAATTAATTAAAAGAAAAGAAAAGATCATTAAAAATTTGGGGCTTCAGGTGGTTAAAATTTTTTATTCTAATTAATCGCATGACTTTACTAGTTAACTCATGATTAATCCAAAATTCTATATTTGTTCTAAATGTACAAGTTTTTTTTTTTTTTTTTACTTTTGTTAACAAAAGTGGGGGGAAATGTTAAACTAATAGAAATATAAAAAATTCAATTTTGACGTTTATAGCCGTCAATGGCAGTGAATGAGTTAAAGAAGAAACTAGAGGTAGATTAATCTTTTCAAGTATCTTTTCTTGTCCATTTATTCTCGTTGTCCCTTATTTGCTTTTTTTTATATGCCCATCTTCCATCAGCCTATTTCATCCTGGAAAACAATCGCCCTCTGTGGTCGCTGCTGTCCACCAAAAGAATGGTTCAGACCCAAATCCACACCATCCATCATAACAACTTTGGTAGGAATGAGATGTGCACGCAAAGGTTGATATGATGATGTGAGAGATGGAGTTACCCACTTGCGCTCTCTCACATATAGAGCTGCCTCTGAAGCTCATCCTTCCTCATGACTTCTCCGAGTCCTTCCTCTATGGCCTTCTGCTCATCATGTGAGGATCGTGTTTGCATTCACTGCACCATCCACTGTGACCTTCCCACTCTCTGATGAGCCACCATAGCTGCAGGCGGCACATCTCTCAAATCAACTTAAAATAACAGGGATGTCTCACATCAGAGCTTTATAATTACTATTGCAGCCGTGCGGCCTTGTGAATATTTTAATTTTAAATCTGCTACAATATGATAGCTATTTTAAGCACATCATGTAGTCATTAGCACTGACTGTAATTTGTTAGTGGCAATGCTGCTAATAGCTTGGCCAGAGGTTACCTTATACTAATCAATCCAGTGTGCAATTAACTCATTCACTCCCAGCCATTTACACTGCAAGCAAACACCTTCACTCCTGGCTGTTTTATTGGATTTTGACAGATTTCGCAAGGCCCACAGAATATACAGAATATTGTGTTCTATTGCTGTAAAAACATTGAACCTTTCTGTTTCCGTTTTGCTGCCATTAGCATTACAATATAGCTAAGTCTCATCTTTATTCACAAATCTATTTAGAAATGTGAGTAATGAGCTTTTTTTTTTCAACATGGCCCCTGGTTGATCTCTTTTGCTCTGCTGCCACCTGCTGGCCGTTTGCGTAATAACGACCATTTCTTCAACCTTTCTTTGCAGTTGAGAGGCTGCATTGAAGCCTTCTGTATGGTCTAGCATAAAAACGTATAAATACGTCTTTGGGACACTTAAACATTTTGGAAGCAAATTAGTTAAAAAAATTCCCTATCAACTCCAGTTTTTTTATTTTTTATGATGATCATGATATTTTTAGCTGTTAGTAGGACGTTGTTTTGTTTTTGCCCGCTAACATTGCTTTCTCCCAATAGCGGCAGCTCTCCTGGTGATCAGGCGGTCACGGAGGAGTTTAGTCTGGACTGGGACAGGGTGCTGGTGGGGTCGGAGCAGGTGATTGTGGCTCGGCTCGACGGTCGAGGTTCAGGGTTCCGGGGTCAAAAGTATGTGAATTGTTTTTAAGTTTGGAGATGTTAGCGTGTACTGTCCAGTAAGATGCACAGCTCATTATAGCTTTCTCCTTGCAGGATGTTGCATCAGCTCTACCACAACATTGGGCAGGTGGACGTTGAGGACCAGAAAGCAGCTCTAGCGTACGTACTCATATCAAGGGGGGGAAATAAAAGGGAAATGTTCAGTGAGTCATTGTGAAGGCATTTAAAGCGTTTTTTTCATCAAATAGATTGTGGTGGGAAGCAATTTGTTTATAAGCTGAATAACTTTTTGAGTTGATTTCCTTATAATCATGAAACAACATCACGATAGACTGACGAGTCTTTTTGTTCCAGGTACTTGGCGAAGCTTCCTTTTATCGATCCAACTAGGGTTGGCGTTTTTGGAGAGGTCTGAACTGTTTAATTCATTGAAAGTCGTTCCATGATCACGTTGATTTGTCACGATGCTTGATCTGAAATCATCTTTCCCTGCAGGACTACGGCGGCTACCTGACGCTGATGCTACTCAAGTCAACTGAGGGGATGATCCGATGCGCTGCCGCTCAGGCTCCTGTTGTTGACTGGACCATGTATGGTGAGTCGGGTCAATTCAGGTCCTCGTCCTCCACATAGAGTTGAATTCGATCACGCAAAAATTCCCATAATTCCCATGTTGATGTGCTTTGAATCTAATACATAACTTGTTTTGTTTTTTCTCCTCCTCCTTATTGGTTGCAGCTTCAGCATTCTCAGAGCGATATTTTGGCTTGCCTTCAACTGAGGAGAACATTTATCAAGTGAGCTGCTTCTAGCTACCAATTTCCATTGTAGTTCATCCCAAAGAGGTTTGAGGTCAGGGTTTTAAAGTTCTTCCGCACCAAACTAATCCGAGCATGCCTTTATGGACCTTGCCTTGTACACTGTCTCCGAAAATGTATCTGACTCGTGGAACACAACTTTCTGTACACATTCTGGGTTGTTGTCTTTAGCTCAAAGGGAAGATGTCCTTTTGACGAGGGGGAATGCAAGCGGAGTAGGCAGAAATACACCACGGCCCACCAAGTGAAGGTCGCAGACAGTTTTTTTTCTAAATGGGTTGCGATGAATTGGGCCAGAGTGCTCTATTTATATGACGGTGGGAAAGGGGGGGGGGTTGCTCTTCAAGTGACATCCAAAGACTGAGGACAGGGTGAATGGACAATAATCAGTGGGATGTCAAACCTGTCTGTGCATTGAAAGGAAGAACAGTGTCTTGAAGCAGCTGTCTACATCCTGATGAAATCCCAGCTGTGCGCTTCGAGATTTTGTTTTCATCCTCCCTGAGCAATGCATCCATGTAAAATGGCTGCTAGTCCGGCAGAGAAAAGCAACAGATGCACCAATTGTGTGGCCATTTCACATTCCACTTCATTTCCAGTCAGGTGGCTGCACGATGCGTTCATTTGTTTGTTTTTACTTTTCATTTTTTCTACTTACCACAATTGATATTTTTAGTGCATTTCCTCTGCTCAAACATCACTTCTAAGCAGGGTTGGGAGGGTTACTTTTAAAATGTAATCCATTACAGTTACCTGCTAAAAAATGTAGTTAGTAACGTAATCCAATTACCATAATATTAAAGTAATGTAACTGGATTACTTTTGGATTACTCCAATATTGAGTATGCAGCCTACAAAAAGCAGCAAAAAAATTTTTTTATTAAAAAGCATGTAGGCTATTGATTGATTGGTTGATTGGTTGATTGATTGATTGATTGAAGACCATATGCTGTTTTCGAACTGTCACTGAAAGCAACCACGCCTCACAGTTTGATAGACAGACAGACAGACAGACAGATAGATAGATAGATAGATAGATAGATAGATAGATGGATGGATAGATGGATAGATAGATAGATAGATAGATAGATAGATGGATAGATAGATAGATGGATAGAGTCGTCCAATGAGGATGACGATGCGTGACATCAACTGCAAAATGAACTTTTATCCCAGTCACAAGTTTAACCGTGTATATTTTGTGTATAATGTTTAAATAGTGAATTGTTGGGAGGAAGATTTGTTTGTAAGGTGTAACTCACATTATGGTTGTAGGCTAGCGGGCTAGCTAGCAAGAAGCTACAGCGCGTAGCATGCCGCTGGACTCTCAGCTCAAACTTTTGCTCCGAGTAAGTTCCAGTGAATAATACCGGTCGCCATTTCCTCCTCCCGTCCGTGAAGCTTTTTCAAACTGCCCGCGTGTGGAGGACACGACTAGTCAGTTCGTTCGTTCCCACCTCCCCGACATGTAGCAACGGTCCCACTCGCGCTCTCTCGCACTCTGTCCTTCTCTCTCTCTCTGTCGCCCTCTTTCGTACTCTCTCTCATCGTAGAAATTGTAATCCCTCGAAGTAATACCCATTTTTAATAAATGTACCTGTAATCTGATTACGTTTTTTCCTGTAATGGAATAGAGTTACATTTTTTTTGCAATCTGATTACGTAACGGCGGTACATGTATTCCGTTACTGCCCAAGCCTGCTTCTAAGGCACCATGTCCTTCTTT
Organism: Vanacampus margaritifer; assembly: GCF_051991255.1. Taxonomy (NCBI): domain Eukaryota; kingdom Metazoa; phylum Chordata; class Actinopteri; order Syngnathiformes; family Syngnathidae; genus Vanacampus; species Vanacampus margaritifer. Next base: position 10,427,374 of record NC_135432.1, read on the forward strand.
CCTCCACCAGTGCATAAGATATTCACAATTGTGTTCGATGGTTTAATTGATTCAACGAAGATGGTAATAAAAGCTCTGTGCTTTTAATGAATTAAAGTTTGTTTTTCATTGGAACAGATGTCCCAAGTTCTCCCAGACCTGAAAGGCCTGCAGGGAGGAACTCTGTTCCTTGCCCATGGGACTGCTGACGGTAGACTCGCACATACACACGCGTACATTTCCATTACCCAGCTATGAACAGCAGTGGATGTAAACATTTGTGCTCTTCTCCTCAGCAAATGTTCACTTTCAGCACTCAGCGGAGCTCATCAAGCACTTGATCAGGGTGGGAGCCAACTACACCATGCAGGTAGCACATGTGGCAGGAATGACAGCAAAGAGTTTCACAAAAACGATTTATTTATTTATTGCTTTCTGGGACAGATCTACCCCGATGAAGGCCACTTCCTGTCGAGACGCAGCCAGATTCAGCTGAGGCACTCTTTGATTGGTTATTTCACAGGTTGCCTGTTGGACGCGTCGTCGTTACTGGACCGGCAAGCGGAAGATGAGTGAGGAGCTCCACAGAAGAATAGTGTGTGTGTTTTATACTCTTAGCACAATATTTGATGGACAAGTAAATGCGGATTTAGAACAGGGGTGTCCAAACTATCCTCCAAGAGCAGCATACAGATAAACTGAAGGGGGTGGGGGCCACTCAAGCAGTCTTCAACCTTAATTTATTAAACATGTTAAAACCGAAAAAGCATTTATAGCCCCACTTTTTCAACATCCACACTTTTTTTTTTAAAAGCATTGCAACCCATGTTGAGTTTTAGTAGTTGAGAGCTGAATGAATGACATTTGGACACCCCTGGTTTAGAAGATAAATAAAAAAAAATAATAGCCCTCATGTAGAATTTCCGCCATCAGATCCTGTTTTTAGCACCTGAAAAGTGTTGTTCAAAACTGTAATGCTGTCTGCATAGTGTGTGACCAAAACTGGTCAATGATGTTGATGGCGTGAAGCCACCACGACTGTGCTCTTAAGAGTTGACTGTGTGGTTGAAAGTGGTCGGCTCAGTGTTCAGAATGTGAATTTTGTTAAATGTGTTATGTTAACTCATTCGCTGCCATTGACGCCTATAGACGTAAAAAATTCATTTGAACTATTTCTATTAGTTTAACATTTTTTTCCCACTTTTGTTAACAAGTGTATGAAAACCTAGAAAAAAAATATTGTACATTTAGAACAGATGTAAAATTTGTGATATATACTATTGAAGTCATGCTATTAATTTTAATCGCCTGACGTCCCTAAATTTTAATAATCTTAAAAAAAAAAGTCTAGATTTTCATACTTTTGTTAAAAAAAAGTGTGGGAAAAATGTAAAACTAATAGAAATAGTTCAAATTAAATTTTGACATTTATAGGCGTCAATGGCAGTGAATGAGTTAAGAGTTTTTTTATTTTTAATTTTAATTTTAAAGTGCTCTATAAATAAAGTTGAGTTGAGTCCGTGCCAAAATGGCTCGCTGCATGAAAATTGTATTTGAATCCAATTTTTTTCACTTTTGTTAACAAGAGTATGAAAACATAGATTTTTTTAATTTTACATTTAGAACAGATACAAAAAAATTATTAATCGATTGATTACAATTAAAAAATGTAATCGTCTGACACCCCTAATTTTTAATAATCTTTTCTTTTTAATTAGGGGTATCAGGCGATTATTTTTTTTAAATTGTAATTAATCACAAGACTTCACTAGTTAAGTCAAGATTAATCACGATCTGTTCTAAATGTACAATAAATGTTTTTCTAGGTTTTCATACGCATGTTAACAAAAGTGGAAAAAAATGTGAAACTGATAGAAATAGTTCAAATGAATTTTTGACGTCTATAGCCGTCAATGGCAGTGAATGAGTTAAACACACTTAGTGTTAGGGTTTACATTTTTTGTGAACGTGGAACTACTATATTTATTTTTAGAGTTACTGTGTTCATGTTTTTATGTTCATGTCACATTGCTGATTGCCCTTTAACAGATTATCATGTGTGTAACAAGATTTTATCCTTTAAAACTATTATTTTCTATCAGGATAAACTTCAGTAAATTTACAGTTTTGTTGGTCGTTTCCGGAGAGATGCAGACAGGCAAAAGCTATTGTGCTCTAGCAAAGATTAAAGAGGAATTTTCTTGTTGTGCTAAACAATTTATTAAGAGGATCCATATATAAATAAACAAAATCAAGATACAGTGAAACAACAGAAACTGTTGAGCTAAAAATATGTGGCTCTCAATACTCAAAGTGTATCATTTGTGTTGTGGAAATAATATTTTTATGTTCATTTTGAAATAGCAAATTAGGCACACAATGTAAAAATTCCTATACTGGTATCGCACTTGCTGTAAATAAATTCATGTAAAAATGTTGAAGGTTTTCTGTGGAACGTACCACTTAAACACACGCACACACAAAAGACAACAATTTGGGCTCCAACAGTGTGACTGTACAGGGGGTTGTCATGACAACCACTTTGGTATCATTTCTCAAGACATATTTACACTTACGTTTTCCAATTCAAGAATGAGAAACTTATCCCCGGATCTAACATTTACCTTTCGCGTCGTCCTTCGTGACCTTTAGAAATCAACCATCTGTGCAGCCTTGGTTGCCTCAAACCAATTACGAAGCCTGCTTGAAGGTCTCCTCCTGTGCGCAAGCACAGAAAAAAACAGCACCAAGCATCTTTAGTTTTATGTATTATGAGTTTGGTCTGAGGTTTTTCCCTCGTCGCTGCATCATACCTCATTGTGTTCATCCCAAAAGACAGGTGCCATATTATTATTTCTTTAATGTTGAGCTGGAAACTATCCCAGCTGTTTTTGGATGAGATTTGCAGTTTGTCAATTTACATTAAGTGTTAACGTATTCTTCTTACCAGAGACTTTTAAAATGTTTTTCATGATTTCTAACCTGTACCTCACTGTGAAGATTGCACACTAACAGACTTGCTGAAAAAGCAACAGAAGCAAATGTAAACCATTTTATTTGAAAAGAAGGCACAAACATGTTCTTTCCTGCAAAGGAGAGTCAACTCTCAAGAAAAGCAAACATGACGGAACTGAGCTCTTACATACTTGACACTAGTATTAACTTTAGTGTTTATTAGTTGACACAACATACCAGCCATTAAAATGTGTGATATCACCAATGAAGCTGCTCAGTCCACAAGTTGTTCCTTCTCTAAAACTCCTCCCCTTCGTCTTCGTCTTGATCCACAGAGTCGACGCCCACCTCCTCGTAGTCTTTCTCCAGGGCGGCCATGTCCTCTCTGGCCTCGGAGAACTCCCCCTCCTCCATCCCCTCGCCGACGTACCAGTGCACGAAGGCTCTCTTGGCGTACATCAGGTCAAACTTGTGGTCCAGTCGGGCCCAGGCCTCGGCGATGGCCGTGGTGTTGCTCAGCATGCACACGGCCCTCTGGACCTTGGCCAGGTCTCCTCCTGGAACCACGGTGGGGGGCTGGTAGTTGATGCCCACCTTGAAGCCGGTGGGACACCAGTCGACAAACTGGATGGAGCGCTTGGTTTTGATGTTGCCGATAGCCACGTTGACATCTTTGGGCACGACGTCGCCGCGGTACAGCAGGCAGCACGCCATGTACTTGCCGTGCCGGGGGTCGCATTTCACCATCTGATTGGCCGGCTCGAAGCAGGAGCTGGTGATCTCCGCCACGGTCAGCTGCTCGTGGTACGCCTTTTCTGCCGAGATGACGGGGGCGTAGGTCGCCAGAGGGAAGTGGATGCGCGGGTAGGGCACCAGGTTGGTCTGAAACTCGGTCAGGTCCACGTTCAGGGCTCCGTCGAAGCGCAGCGAGGCGGTGATGGAGGAGACGATCTGACTGATGAGTCGGTTCAGGTTGGTGTACGACGGACGGTCGATGTCCAGGTTCCGGCGGCAGATATCGTAGATGGCCTCGTTGTCTACCATGAAGGCGCAGTCGGAGTGCTCCAGGGTGGTGTGCGTTGTCAGGATGGAGTTATACGGCTCCACCACGGCAGTCGACACCTGAGGCGCGGGGTAGATGGCGAACTCCAGCTTGGACTTCTTGCCAAAGTCCACTGAGAGACGCTCCATCAGCAGAGAAGTGAAGCCAGAGCCGGTTCCGCCTCCAAAGGAGTGGAACACCAGGAAACCTTGGAGGCCAGTGCACTGGTCAGACTGAAAGAGAACCACACATTTTCATCACGTATTTATTCATGTTTTTGTTTTCTCTCTCTATGGGTGACAAGTTATTGAAAACAGAAACAAAATGTGTGACTCTGGAGTGCCTGTCTACCTATCAAGTGTGAAAAATCTTGCGTGAGTTTCCAAAAATGTGTCTGTGATGAACGTGATGCTCTGAATTTTTGAGTGTCAAATTCATTTATTAAACCCTGGAGAACCCACGGGGTCAAATTTGGCCCCTATAAAATTCTGCTACTCAAATAACAAAGACCTTTTTTTCTTTATTTTTTTTCCACAAATTTAACTTCAAAAGTCCAGAGTGCCACTTCTGACCCCTGCATGGGGCCATCTAGTGGATGAATATTGCACTTACATGAGCCAGGGTGGTGGTGACAAGATGGCTGGCAACATGCTGTTTTGTTGAGCTGGAAATCAATCCAAACAAAACCATCTTCTCAGCAAACCATCAGATGGTAAAATTGTGGGTTTTTTTGTTAATCTATTTCATACCATGTAGCAGAATGCCTAGGAGTATGTTATATATATATATATTTTGATAAATTAGCAACTCTGAGCTAGTTCAAAAAACAAGGGTTAAAATTGAAAAAACATATTTTGGTGTTCAGTGAACTTATAGCAGTCATTTAATGTACAGTATAATTCATAATTTTCCAAAGAAGAAAAGGGTTCTCCAGGGTTAAGATACCCAGAGTGATAATTTGGTCAATCTATCAATTACCTTATAGGCCGGATTGAATATGTGCTGTTCTGGGCCCATACATTGAATTCCCCCGTCATGTGGATTCATTTTGAAATCAGTACCGGTAAATTAAGTTCATTAGTGATATTTAAATCCATTATTGCCTTCCCGTAAAACTGTACTAATAACACAGACAGGCAGTTACAAGTGATACTTATTGTGACGGCAGCAAAGTATGATGGGAAAACCTGTTGCTGTGTGGCGATCGTAAATTAGCGTCAGTCCTCCAAGTACTGCTGCAGAAGTGGTATGAACAGGCGTTTTAAAAGAAAGAGCGCTAACAGAATGCTAGATGCCTAAATTTAACTGATAAATTTGCCTTGTTAAGCGTCTTATCCCATGTTGTGTACACTTGCCTTTTTGTCCATTTTAATGGCTTTTGTTTCCTCATACAACTAAAATAATCACGTGATCTTGTAAGCAGACTCAATTCTAATTTTTGAATACAACAACTCAACCACATATTGCGCTTTCACAACAGCTACTGCAATATGGATATTGTTGGAGGGATTGGTAAGATATCCAAGATGGATAAAATGGTAAAAATGTATATATTTCTTAAAATGTTGTGAACTTAAGTGGGCTGGAATGAGCCACGAAACTCCAGGGCTAAAAATGAGTCCCACTCTGGCCCTGTAAGAAATCTGGGAACTGCTGAACAAAATATGGCACACAGTAGGCTACTTTGCAAAACAAATATAATATTTGTTTTACTACCCACATCCCCTACCAATGTCATGACAGAAATGGCAGGACACCATCAAGGGCTTTGATAAGGGTTATGACTCAATGGTGTTTGTTGGAAATGTATTCATGATTTTTGTTACGGGTGAAATCAACCCCCAACACTAATCAGCTAAAGGGCTATTGACATAGCCACCCAGTTTGGAGAAAATCGGACAGAAATTGCAGCACATCTGCGACTTTTACGTGCATGACCTTTTTGGGATATTTGTGAAAAAAAAAAACAGGAAAATGACAAAAGTCTATTTGCAAATGCTTTTTGCCTCATCTCACCAGCTTGCGGATCCTGTTCAGTACAGAGTCAATGTGCTCCTTTCCAACGGTGTAGTGACCACGGGCGTAGTTGTTGGCGGCATCCTCCTTCCCAGAGATGAGCTGCTCAGGGTGGAAGAGTTGACGATATGTACCTGTGCGCACCTCATCTGCAAGAATAAAGTGAATCCGGGGAAAAAAGTAGGTCAATAAAGAGACACTGAAATGAGTTTACTCCGCAGGGTGTCCGGCCGGGCGGGCACTCCCTCGGAGATAGGGTACGGAATTCGAATCGCTCGGAGCTGCTGCTTTTCTGCATCTCATTCACTGCCATTGACGGCTACAGACGTAAAACAGTCATTTGAACTATTTCTATTAGTTAAAAAAAAATAAATCCACTTTTGTTAACAAGAGTGTGAAAACCTAGATTTTTTTTATTGAACATTTAGAACAGATATAAAATTTGTGATTAATTGCGAGTTAACTAGTGAAGTCATGCGATTAATTCCATTAAAAATTTGAATCGCCTGATGCCCCTAATTTTTAATAATCTTTTTTTTTTAATTGCATCAGGCGATTATTTTTTTTAAAATTGTAATTAATCACATGACTTCAATAATTAACTCACAATTAATCAATAATTCTATATCTGTTCTAAATGTTGTTGTTTTTTAGTTTTTTTAACAAAAATGGAAAAAGTGTTAAACTAATAGAAATAGTTAAAACTTCAATTATTTTACACAAGTACTAGGTATGCCACAAGCTGGCTTTAACTTCTTTCATGTTTTTTTTTTTCTTTTCAAGATACTACGAACTCAAGTATTGCTTTCACACAAGACTGATAGTCCAACTTACCAATGACGGTGGGCTCCAGGTCGACAAAGATGGCTCGGGGCACGTACTTGCCCGTGCCGGTCTCACTAAAAAAGGTGGTGAAGGAATCATCGGAGCTGCCTGCCGGCTTGGTGGTGGACATGTGGCCGTCTGGCTGGATGCCGTGCTCCAAGCAATACAGCTCCCAGCAGGTGTTGCCCATCTGGACGCCAGCCTGACCAACATGGATGGAGATACACTCGCGCTGCAGGGGACGAAGGACAGTAGACTCTTAATTAAGACAGGCACAAGTTTCATTTTCTTCCAACTCATCCAGAGCAAGCAAGCAGGAAGTAGAGTGGACCTGACCTACAAAAGCGAGTGGTGATGGTGATAAGCACATACAAGCTAAATTGGGGCCTATGCTTCCACACCCTGCTCAAAAATTTTGATTTTTTTTCTTTTCTTTTTTGAAAGACAGGGCAGGGGAGGAAGAGGGAGGTGTGAGCACACCGTGTTAAAACAAGTCAAGTCTCATCATTTGGGAGTAGTCTGGCCTGAAGCAGTTCAACTACAACAGCTCAGAATTGTTGAGATCAAAAAAATCCTCAACTGTAGTATTTTCAATGTAACAGTGGAATGTAAGCACCTCTTTGTCAACAAGGATTGCTTTTAACAACAACAAAATTGAAAATGTTTTGGCTTGTGACTTCATTCAGAGAGGGAGGGGACATGACTCACAGAAATGTTTGTGTTGTTGTGAAATTCCTGTCTCTCTCGCCCTCTACAGATAGTCAGGCCTTAAACATGTCCACAATGAATCTCATTGAGTTTTTCCATTGACGCAACAAGGGGAGTAACAGCGTCACTGGCTGCCTGGTGTACATCCATAATTTTCAGACCACCACAGAATCAATGGCAGAAGATTTTGTTTTGTAGATCCTAGCCTTTACCTTTGACCCCTCTCTTGTCCTCCCAATAGGGGCTTTTACATGGAGGCAGCAGCCAGCTAAAGCTATTTTGAGGTATTCACTCTGCAGCTGCACCGCATATGGATGCCATTATTATCAACAAAAGCTACCCTCTCTCTGAAATGACCAACTGCGAAAATATTATGAATACTAAACATGTAGAATACAACCTGAATAGAGTAGAAGAGTTTAAATGTCACTGTACGTCTGTGTAAAAATGACTCATGAAACGGTTCAACAAACCATTAAAAACGGCATTAGCCCTTAAACAGGGATGTGATTTGACCAAAGTGAAATTATCTGAAAATTTAGCCGGGGGTCTGGGGGCCGCTGGCACCCAGCTAGGTCCAGGTATGCTTTTTAAGTACTTTCAATGCACTCACATGACAAAGAAATAGACAAAACAACAGCATAAATTTTCAATGTATATTGAACTATCCCATTTAAAATGGCAGTTTTAGTCAACTCAAAATCAGTCACATTCAAAAACATTGGACTGCCTTTGCTTTTAAAAACTATCACTGAGAATATCATCATATCTAACTAATGTGATTACTAAGTTAACACATAAATAATGTTGAAGAGTTCAAATTTCATGAACAAATAATTGTATCATGACCAAATGAAAAGTAACTCATATTAGAGCATACCACAAATGTCTTTGTTATAGCAGAAGATGTTATCTGTCGGAGTCATGTGCATACACAATGAACTACAAAAAAAAAAAATAAATAAATAAATCGGAATTTTTTTTTTTGGGAGGGAGATAAAAAAAAGCGGAATTCCGCGAATTAGCGGAAAAATCACATCCCTGCTTAAAATACGGTGCAGTGGCAACATTAGCAAGGTCAGACTTTGGTCAGTTTGTTTATCGAAATTTTTATTCAACTTATCCTTTGCGTATTCTGAAAATGGCCTAATGTCTCATTGTTTCCATAACCGCCTGACGTTTACGATTCCAACCCATGAGGGTGATTATCAGCTTCTTGCGTCTCACCCTCGCTGGAAGAAAAAAAAAAAACTTTTGAAGTAGTAGTCACAACATGCGTGTTGACCTAAATTCAAAGTAGTCGCTCTTCACGCCACCCACCAACATTTCCTGCATGTCGTGTCCTGAATGCTTCAGCAGGAAGTGTCACCAGATCAAAAGTTGCACCAATCATCAGTCAACAAGCTGTAAATGTTACAACACACCCTGAATCCCGCCTAAAGTTGAGGTCGGTGCCCTGCCCAACTCATAGTGAACTTGTGTCTCTTTTGGGCCTAAATCCTGATCCACCATTTTACCACATTTACTTGCAAATTAAAATAAAGCCAGTAAGCCAGGTTTATCACATTTGTGGCAAACAACACGAATAGAATTTATGGAGGTCTGTTTCGAAAGCACATCAGCATTCCTAGGCGGCAAGGCGAGCACGTAAAGCCCTCCCGACAGGCCTCAAGCCCCCATATGGAAAGTGTTAACCTTCACCGAAGCCACAGTCACGTGCCTGTAGCGCCTTTCTACCGCTGTGCTTCCTGCCGTTTTTGCTTCACACGCATACTTCTATTTTGTGGGTGAGCTGATGTGGCACTTTCGAGCCAATAAGAAGAAGAAAAAAAACTCACTCGCAAGAGCGCTTCACAAGTTCACAACACCAAACGCTGATAATAGTAACAATAAACACAAACTCACCATTCTGTCGTTTACAATGTCCTTTTTTTTGCAAAAAGTTTAAGCCGGATGATCCTCACAGTGTACCTATAATGAGATCGCTGTGAGTGAAGTTCCATCAGTGTGTCGCACTCATATACTTTTATAACTGACACAGGGGGAGGAGGCAAAGGTGGAGCCTGCAGTAGCAGTAACATTTCCACCCAGTTTGGCCTCCACGCGGAGAGCACACTTCCTGGATTTCCTTTTCAGACCAAGAGCAAAGTGGCTGCATGTGTTGATTCATTTACTCACCGCTATATTCACTTAGAAACCTTTGACTCTTAACAGTATAACAGTAACTATATACCTTCATAAAACCTGCCAAGTCAGAATTGGAGGAAAATTCGGGCACCAACATTTTTGAAAAACAGATTTGGAAAAAAAGAAAACAGGTTATAAACCATACAGCAGGTCACAAAAGTCACTATACATTCACTTCCCTTTTCTTTTTTGTTACAGGTATCAGTCAGACAAATGTGAAGCATTTAAGCATTTAACAGTTTAAGCTTTACAATTATGGTAAACATCATTCGTTCAAAGCTGCAAGCTTTGTTGTGTGATTGTATTGGGCCTGTCAAATAAACTAATAAATGAACCCTTAGAGCAGGTGTTTTCCGCAAAACCAGGGAATGTCTATTTGGAATGATGCAATGGAACTCAATATTAACAAAAACTTGATTCAGTGGATGCTTTGGAAAATGATAATGATTTAACCAGACTGACTTTAGGTTGTTTGGCTTCAAGCAGAAGATTTGGATGCTCATACATTAATGAACACAGATCGCCTGTAAATGCAACACTTTTGCTTCCATTGCTTCCATTTGCTTTTGGCTACAGTTACAGTTGCAGTATTGCAAAAAAACATACATTGAAAAAAATGGGGATTGATATCTACTTGGAAAAAAAATCTAGTAAAGTTTTTTTTCACATCAGAAATTGTGGTTCAACTCCTTGTCAAATGTACTTTGAATTTCTGAGTGCATCAATTTTTACTAGGCTTTTTCAAGTAAATCTCACTCCCCATTTTTTTCAGTGTGGTTGCAAATCACTCCTGACGTCACTTTTGATTTTCTGCCCAAAAGCGACGCGAGAAAATAACCTTTGGAAAATGTCACTTCAAAATATACACGGTCCAGCGAAGAGCTGGATGGATGCTTTGTCTCCTCCACTTGTAATATTAGCTATAGCCACCAGATAGCGCCATCGTCATTTTTTGTTCCACTAATCCTTCTTCACTCTAGTACAGGAATTCAGAACGCTACTTTTTTCCTTTTTCTTTTTTACCCAGGTGGTCCCCCAAGCGATTTTTTTTTTTTGGGCACGCCATGAAATATTTTACATCAGAATAGTTAACTAATAACTAGATGGAGACTTCCTTGTCCTGTTTATCACTGCACAGAGATGCATAACTTGACTTGTGACCTTTGGAGGCATGATAAAGCTTATGCCACATCTCCAGCTGTGAATGGAAGCATCCTCATAATCCTCAAACAAACTATTGTACCCTCCAGGCTTTATCCCCTGGATTCCTCTTCAAACGACCCCCGAGAAGCTCTCGGAAAGAGGAGATGGGTTTTGTGATAAGCAATTTGTTTTTTCATCCTCATCTTTCAGATCCAGAGATTACTTTTCCTTTGTTAAGTATTTCTTTCTCATCTTCTAATAAAACAGTGAGGAAACAAATCTCTCCCGCACTGGAATAATTATCACCGGTTGGTTTATTAGCTTCAGGTGTAAATTGGAGATTTGGGGAGATTGAGAATCACGCTTAGACACTCAGTTTCTTTTCTGTGTGTGTGCGGGCGCAATAATCCGTTCTATTGATTCAAGTGTTTGGAACCCTATTGGCACGCAATTTCATGTGCAATTGAGACACTCATTGAAGGATTATCCTTTTAAAATTGAACTCTCCCAATTATTATGTTTTTTTTTTTTTTTTTTTTTTTTTTTGTTCTCTGTAGTGGCCACTTCATTTTAAACTAATCTCGTCAACAAAAAATCCACTGATTACTTTTGGTACACTAATACTGCTTATTTTAGTCAACTGTGTTGTTGTACAAGAGTAGAATAAATGAAATAAAAATGTGGATATTATTTATCTTTAATAAAACAATACATTCTTCCCAAATGAAAACGGTCCCTGTGTGAAATACAACCAGATTCAAGCAAAAACGTCACCCTTTTCCTTTTGTGTGCCTGTGAACTCATTGGGCTTTATTTGCGTAGGCAGGAGCACGTGTTTGTGCATTTTCATTCTATTACACACAACCGGCGCAGTTGACAATTTGGTGGCAGGAAGTAGACAAGAATTAGACCAGCTGAAAGCAGGTCTAAGTTGTGGCGCAATCTGTGTAATTGTGTGGCGGATTTGCAGACAGATCCTGAGCTCTGTGGACGTGCGCGATCCATGTCATTGCATTATATTCATACATATGACAATATGACGAGTTGTCACACGGCGATGCAGAAGGTGCAAGGTGGTCTCCAAGTGGCCACTTCATAGCAGTGATTTGTGATTGCTTTACATCATCTGCAAGTCAATTTTCTTTAATATTTCTTCTCAAAAAGAGAAACAAATCGGATTGTTATCAATTCCACCAAACTTGATGGACATTGGTTGTAGTTTTAGTCACATTGCATACATCGGAAATCATAATGCATGCTTGGCAGAGGTAACCAGACCAATCAATACACATGCTGCTGTTTAGAAACGTACATGCAATTTACCAAACCAAACCTGAAAGTATTCATCCATTTGCTCATTTTCTCCCACTGTAACTCACTCCTCTCCAATATCAAAGATCTTTTTTTTGCCTCCAGCCTGTTCGGATTCCAGCAGCTGCTTCTCACCGACCGATGACCTCACGTCACCCCAATTTTAGCATCACTTGGCTTACAGTTTGTTGTAGAATTGATTTTAAGACTTGGCTGATTACTTGCAAAGCACGGTTTTAACCCTTGATAAGACATCCCGCAGCATCACGAATTTGGGTGAGGGCCTGCCGGTTGTTCCAAAGTCAAGGCTTAAAACTAAAGCTAAAGAAAATTGAGCGTTCTTCATCATGGCGTAACAACCTGGATTTGATTTGTTTGTTTGTTTATATTTTACCATTGCACATCAGCTCTCCTGCTTTCAGTTGCTGTTGTTGGGTTCTTGCATCGCCTCAGTTTTTCAATGGATTTTATATGATAAATCTTATAATGCAGTTAATTGTGTATTAACAATTATATTTAAAACATTTTTAAGTGTGCTTTTCTTTTGTCAAAGTATCGTGCAAACACATTTTTCAAAGTTCTATGTGAATAAAATTACTGTACTGTAATGATAGTATTTATCTCCAAAAGATATTGCAATTCACTTGGAGGGACATATCTGACCAACCACATGTTTGTTAGTCATCAAACACAGGTGCAACCCGTTCAACCATCCATGCACCTGATCAGTAATTGGTTCTAATCTGTGATGGATTACATGTTGAAAGTCAGCAGGGGTCCGAGCCTTTTGACCCATCGCTGGTGGCCTGGTGCTCAGGGGGCTCTGTGCTGGTGCTGATAAGGCTTTAAGCTGTGTTGATGCTGGATGGGTGAAGAGATGAAAGCGAGCGCTCGCAAACTGATGAAATATTATTTGATGTTGACGTGTGGCCGCAAGCAGGCCCGAAGGCTGAGAGGTCGCAAACATCCTACAGGTAAAGAATAACTTGTTTTTGACATCCAGGTCAGAGAGTGTTGAGATACTGCCGGGATCTGCATTGTTGATGTGGAGGACCCAAGTGCAGGGAAACAGGAAGGAGAAGCCAAGGTGTTCAAAATTTACCAAAAAAAAGGTGCTCACAAATACCAAATGCATGAAACCAACATAGTCCAAGAACAAAAGTCAACTTAACACACACTTGAGGCAGCAAATAAGGAGACAGGGACATGGACAACGACAATAACCAGACAAGGACTAAAAAAAAAAAGCAAGGAACCGTCCAGACGGAAGCAAAGCCGGTTCCTCAAACAAATCTCGTACACACAAAAGCATTTCAAGATTTGCGTGTGCCCAAAAGAAGACGCTGAGGACGTTTAACGGCTGTAATGTATATGCCAAGTCTGGAGTGGCGCTGTAGCACAGCCACAGAAAGCGCAGAAGAAGAATCAGCGAAGAAGACAAACATTTTTTTATAACTTTATTGCAACCTACAGAACAAACACAGCTTTGCATGTGTCAAAACAACATGAAAAAGACAAACACAGGAGAAGTGACAATGGCGGGTGATTGAGGTACAAGACCGCTTGTTGAACGTGGGAATAAGGAAGCAAAATATTTTGCTGCAAAAGCATAAGCAAGCTAAGGAGGCTGCGCAGTATGACTATGACACGGCTATCCGCCATTGTTGACAGACTGACGGTTCGCGCGAGAATTGGTGCATACGTCATCAAACTACTACAATGCGTCACCATCGAGCTGCGACCATTACGTCATCACTGGAGGAGTACCCTGCATATGCTGTCCAGACGACACGTACGCGATGCATTTTGAAATCTTTCTACTCTGAAGCCCGGTTTCAAATAGTGATCGGTTTCAAGTTCCGAAACCGCGACATTGTGTGGATGAACGGCCTAAACGGTTAGAAACTTTTGAGGATACATTGAAACTGGCTTGCGTGTGGACCCCGCCTTTATATACATACTAACGAGACAATGAGAGACACCTGGACAAGACGCCTTTGGCTGAGGTTGCTGATTGGTGCGTGAGATGACAAGCACAGGTGGACATGATAAAACTTGACGAGACAATATTGCACCCACATGTAGTAAATGTTGATCTGCATTTGTGATTGTGTTTGCTTATTAAAATTGATTTTATTATTTTTAAGGGGTGGCTTTGTTTTTATGTGTTTTAGTTTGTGTATCAAGTATCAAGTGCATTTACTAAACTTGCTCAACATCAGCTGCAAGCTTTGCTTAGTGTCTATAGTCTGATTGCATTGTCCCTGTTAAATAAACTAATAAAATGAAAATGGGAGGGGCATAACAAAACACAGATCCCAACCCACAAAAATGAAACATGGCAACTAAATCTATCAAAAAACAAACCCAAATCCTTTAAATAAAACATTATACTCATTAGAGGTGCTGATTATTAAAGAGTTAATGTGCGCAGATCACTACGGCCAAAGTTTTGCTCCCACCAGCCATCCATCCATCCATTTTCTTGGCCGCTTTTTCCTCACAAGGGTCGCGGGGTGCTGGAGCCTATCCCAGCTGGCTTCGGGCAGTAGGCAGGGTACACCCTGAACTGGATGCCAGCCAATCGCAGGGCACACAGAGACGAACAAACACACTCACATTCACACCTAGGGACAATTTGGAGTGTTCAATTAACCTGCCATGCATGTTTTTGGAATGTGGGAGGAAACCGGAGTACCCGGTGAAAACCCACGCAAGCACGGGGAGAACATGCAAACTCCACCCAGGAAGGCCGAAGCCCGGACTCGATCTCACGTCCTCTGCACTGGGAGGCGGACGTGCTAACCAGTCAGCCACCGTGCTGCCCCTCCCACCAGCCAATCAGAGGATTAAAAAAAAAAAAAGCTGCTATCATCGAGGGCCAGCATCCTGAATTTGAAATCTGGTCGGTTAAAGAAACAGTCCCATCGTTAAGTTACATTGGCAGACACTATTGATTTTGAAAGCTCTGGGCAGAATAGACTGAAAGGGCAAAGCTTACATTCTGAAATCTTAATAAATAAATAAATAAATAAATAATTTGAGGGGCTTGTAGGTGTAAGTGCAACACAGGTGGAAAATAAATGAGTCCTGCAGCTCTCAGTCATTATTTATTTAATAAAACATGACAAGACAATTACAAATATAAGCACATTCTCCTGCAAACACTTAACAGGATGTTCACTTTTATGTTTACTTTTATGTCAATTTAGTCTTCCTATAAAACAAAGGGAAGAAGTTACATACAAATCACAATCAAATCAAAATTCACATTTGACATTAAGAGATAAATAAGATCCAAAATGAAATGTTTTTTTCTGTGCTCATCATCAATCCACACAGAATAAACTTCTGACATTGTCCTTGAATGTGTTCTCTGTCGTCTTCAAAAGGGCAACGTGTCGAGGAATAACTTATCTATTATTGCGGGTGGCGGCACCAGATCCTCCAACTTTAAATAAAAAATCCTCTGCAGGCCTTGAATGCACAGAGTGCGAAGTTCGGGAAGCTTTTCCACCAATCTGAACAAATGGTTTGACCAAGTGTTTGAGTTTGTGTCTACGGACACGCTGCCATCTTTTAAACATTTGACAACGCTACTCTGCAGCTCCTCCACCTTCCTCGGTTCCTTTAGTCCGTGTCGCTCTGTCCAAAAACACATCACACCAGACATTAGATTATATCCGAGTTTTATCAGCCAGACCGATTGATTATCTGTGCCGATATTTGGCATTTTGACAAAAATATCGACATTGGCCTTTTTTCGAATCTAAGTCCGGTATCATCTCACTGAGCGGTGAATTCCTGCAAACGTAGTAAATTTTGCATTTTCAACAGGATTTGTAAAATGTTCACAGACAGTTATTACTTGTCAC
Source organism: Vanacampus margaritifer (assembly GCF_051991255.1). Lineage (NCBI taxonomy): Eukaryota > Metazoa > Chordata > Actinopteri > Syngnathiformes > Syngnathidae > Vanacampus > Vanacampus margaritifer. The sequence goes on from NC_135432.1 coordinate 10,443,415, forward strand.
AAAGACATTTTGAACATTGTGAGACAAATTTTCACTGTCTGCGAAGAGCTTTTGAAACCTTTTATGAACTCCGACGAAAACCCCAAATTAGCCACATTTGCACGCCATCTCTCTTGTTTCCAACGTTTCTTGCGACCATGCATTTGTCACTCAGTGAGAGACTGGAACATTTCATTTATGTATTTATTTAAATTTCCACTTGATAAAAGATGATGCTGAAACTGGGATCTCCATTCACTTTTTATTTAAAAAAAAAAAATATATATATATATATATATATATACAAAATTATGTTGAAATTTTGGAAAAATTTATTTACAGTAGAAAACTTTAGGGAGTTATTAATGTCTTAGTTTTTAATTGAGCTTAACAGATACTGATGATGCTGGAAGCGCCCTGCACTTTTTGCTATAATTTTTAAACAAAGTTGTCTATTCCTTATATGTTTAAAATGAAAAGAAAAACCTAAAAAGTGTTGAAAATTTGAAAAGTTGTTTTAACAAACATGCTTAATGGCGCTTCAACAACGTAAAAAAAAAATTACGCTATTTTCTCTTATAATGCAAATGAATATCAGCTTGTAATATCGGTTATCGGCCTGTTTTACTACTAATAATCAGTATCGGCCATGAAAAATGCATATCGGTCTATCACTAATTTAAATACACACAAAACAGATACATAGGCCATATTAGATTGTTGATTGGTAGGAAAATATGCTGTGTTGGTTTTTATGTCATGATACAACTTTCAAGTTCTTCTACACCAAAATCCTCTCTATGCATTTTAATGAGTGAAAACATACCATGCGACGAAAACTGCATAACTTCCCGTAAAAAACACCTGAGCTAAACTTAGCTTCTTCCCAATCCACAAAGATCCACAAAGACTGTATCACTTTCACTTACCTCCTTGTCACCAATGGCTACTTTCCTGTTATCTATTGCTTTGGCAGAATGTTTGAGCATTACAGAAAGAATTGGTGAATTTGTGAATAGGTAGCAGTTGACTGTATTCATGTCAAAGGTAAAAAAATCCAAAACAAAAAAAAAGAACTTGTAGCACTTAAATGTGGGGCATCTCACCGGTGACCAGGGCGAGTGCACATATGCAGGAGAAGGTGGCGATGTCCAGATTCATCCTGTGTAGATTGGTGGAGAACTCGACAATGCTGTCAATCCACTCGCCAAAGCCACGCAGACATTGGAGGCGGTGCCACACGGAGCCGTCGCAGAATATCAGCTTGCCTTCGTCAGGGTTAGATCTGAGACATAGCAAACGGTCGTGCATATATTGTATCTCTCTCTCTCTCTCATATCTATTTTTCACTTTAGATTTAGCATGTTCATAGTAACATATAGCAAATGTATAGCTTATCTGATTAGCTTAGCTAAGGGTGCTAAGGACGAAGTGTTATCACCGCTAAGCTAACGCTAGGTGTCGCGCGAAAATGTACAGAACGTACTCACTTGACACCTCCGCTGCGTTTACCTGTAAGACAGACGTAAGACAAAGAGCTCCAAGAATGACGAGTAGAACAGGAGGTCTTGATCGTGTTTGGTCAGAGAAACAAATCCCGGAATCTTCAATGCCCATGCCCGAATCACTTCCATCGATCTGGTCAGCAAGTCGTAAAATTGATGCACGTGCTGAGCGTCATCTCCCGGAGGGCTTTCTGGACTTTCTTTGAACTCCACAAAGCCACAATAAGTAATGAAGTAAGTGCTCTGTGGAATAAAAGTTCTTCCTGAGGTGAAGAATGTTTCTTACTTTGCAGTAATCAAGCCGTGAGGGTGAAGGGTTGGACTCCACGTGCGCTCTGATGAGGGAGTTCAGCAGTGTGCTGGCTGGTGAAGATGAGTCGGGAAAAACTTTAGTTTTGGAGGGAAGGCGACCCCTGCGACCTTTTAGACTGGCTGTCCGCACCACTGCCGAGAATGCGGACGAACACCAAAAAGATTCTGTCAAGCATGATGTCACGTTACGAGAAGCGTGTTGGCAACATTTTCAAAGGTTACCTTCTTTGACCATTCCGACTGCAAGGCATTTCTGGAAGCGACAGTATTGGCAGCGGTTCCTCCGCCGTTTGTCTACGGGGCAATTCTTGGCCGCCAAACACACATATTTGGCATTTTTCTGCACTGTGCGCTGCAGGAAGATTACAATAGTTTGTCACTACACAAAAGTTCTATTGACAAAGATCATCAGCAATAGCTCTTTTCTTGCAGTTTGATATAAGACCAGCACAAAAAAAAAAAAAACATAAACATCATTGTCCCACTGGGTTTTGAGTGCTAAGAGACTTCCATTAAAATGAAAGCTAAAAAAGCTTTGATCCTTCCTCGGGTCTCCTGACGGCCTCACGACTCTGGCTGGAAGTGTTCGGTTTAGGTGAACGGTATGGGATTTTTAATAGGTTTTAGGTGAACTAATGAATACACACACGCACGCACGCACGCACTCACCCACATACCAAAAAAAAAAGAGAGCAATGATGATGACATGTCAAATCGGTAAAATTACCAAATGAACAATACTGAGCTCTCCAGGAAAATTTTTTTTTTAAAAAAAAATAAATAAAAAAAATGAACGCTAAAAGCTTCTGAAAATAATCAGCGGCCTTCTTGGTCCTGTGGGATCTGTGAGGCGCTGCATGGCATTCGGTGCATGGACAGGTCAGTCTGGGTAAATAGTGGGTCATGGCCATTCATAATTGAGCCAATTGTCCTGGGAATCTTGATCAAAGAGGGAAAAGGAGGGTTTCTTATTCACGTCACGGCATGTCAGTGGCAAGGTTCAAACAAGACATTTGGCTCCGTGAACGTTCAGGGCAAGAGGTCAAAAGCAAGTGAGGCAATACCTGCCCACTATTTTCTATTGCTTATATTGTTCAGGGTCACAGGTCAGCTGGAGAATATGCCAGCTGACTTTTGCTTCAAGGGTATGGGCACATATAACCATCAACAACACTTTTTCTCAATGGACGGTTTAGAATCCTCAATTAATCTAATTGACATGTTTTTGGTGTATGGCAGGAAGGCAGAGAGAACAAAGAAACATGCAAACTTTACACAGCAAAGCCAAAGCTGAGATGCAAACCCAAAATGTTCTATTCTTTACGTTTGGTTGAAAAACAAACGCTTTTTGTTAAATACAAAAATGGGTGAACACTTTTGACATTCTACTTTTTTGTTTACAATTTTAAATTAAGAAAACTGTGATACATTTTTGTGGAAGTATTTTTTTTTTTTTACATTTTCAAAACATTAAATACAAATTGTGAAATCTGTTAACATTCAGATTTTGTCAATATTCATCTTTCTTTTATTATCAAGAGTCAACATGCAGTAACTCTTTCTCATGACTTTCTGATGTGGGTCATGTTTATTTTTAATTTGAATATACAGCGAGCTAATAAAACACAAGCAGCGGTTTGCGAACCTTTTAGACATGTGCTGCGGATAATTGCAGTTTTTTTTCAATATGATACCTACAAATAGATTTCATTACCCAAAATACCTTAATAATAATAATAATAATAATAAGCCATCTAATTTATCAGCGCCTGATAAAGACATCCAATAATAATAATAATAATAACAAATTTAATTTATCAGCGCCTAATAAAGACACCCAAGGACACTTAACAGGGCAAAGAAAAAAATGGGCAGAAAGAAAAATAATAATAAAATAATAATTAAAAAAATAATAATTTAAACTCGCAACCGTCACACTAAAAAAATAAAGATTCTACATTGCTTCTGTCACAAGCTATGACCAAATGATAACCAAATGATTCAACAAGTCCTCCATATTAATTGTATCATATAAAAATCACCAAGGCGATATAATCTCACCTTTGAAATAACCACTAATTAACCCCTTGTATACAAAGGTGCTAGATCAGGGGTGGCCAAGTTCGGTCCTCGAGAGCCACTATCCAGCCTGTTTTCCGTGTCTTCCTCCTTCGGCGCAGGTGATTCTAATGATCAGCTCATCAGCAAGCTTTGCAGAAGCCCGACAACGATCCTGATCATGAATCAGGTGCGTTAGTGGAGAGAAACATGGAAAACAGGCTGGATAGTGGCTCTCGAGGACCGAACTTGGCCACCCCTGTAGATGGACCCAGTGGTGTAATAGGCCATTCGTTTCAAGGTTTAAAAAAAAATAAAAAATCCCTTGTACATCCATGAGTGCATATAGGCTAGTATAGAACATCTGAAAAGTAGCTAGGCCAATATTTCATAGTTAAGTGTGCACCCCACCTTAAAGAATCCTTTGCATCCCTCGCAAGTTCGCACTCCGTAGTGCTGGCAGGCTGCGTTGTCCCCGCACACCGCGCACAATCCCTCCGTGCTCGGTCGCCCTCGGCTTTGGGCGGACGTGGGAGGACCGAGGTTGTTTATTAAGTGCTGAGTGTGGGCGAACTGGAGAGGGTGAAACCCCGCACAAGGTTGATTTCCCAGCCCAGCACAGCAAAGAAGACCGGAAGAGTCCAGTGTTTGGTCCAGATTGGCGGACATGTGAAAATGTCGGTCAAATTTCATCGGGCTGGAAAAGTTCTGATTGCCATCTTGTGAATGTTTGATGGAAAACAGCGAGAATCTGGAAAAGTTGTTTTTCCGCTGCGCCGCCACCAAATAGTCTTGACGCAACAGAGAACCCGAGTCCTCCCACATCAGTGGAGTTTGTATATTGGGCGCGATGGGTGCGCGCGAGGATGGAGACTGGTAATAGTAAACGGAACTACTGGAGGACAGCCGATCGGCCGCCTGCAGATGCTGACTGGGCTGAAATCGTGCCGGGCGACCCGCACGCGCATCCTCCGTCTTGACGCACGACAGCTCCCCGTGAAGCGGCATTTGGAAAAGACACTGCGGCCTCGCGTCGTAGCCGCAACTGTAGGCTTCTGCGCCCGACGGTGAGGCGGATATTTCACTGTTGGCGAGGTCCATGCTGAACTTGACGAACTCCGGAGTGAGCAAGTCACAGCTCCGCTCTCCCGCCGCGCTTTGAGACGCCGGGCTGGCTCCTGGAGGAGAGGAGCGGCACTGCGCCTGGACGCAGGGCATGGTCACTGCAATCAGAGGAGAAAAACAGAAGAGTTTATTAAATGCATTTTTTCCCCTATGCATTGTACCAGACACAAACGTGCATTATTCTGGGTATGATACCTTAAACATGAATCTATGGCGATATGTAATCCAAAGCAGCTGTAATATGTCTTTTGCTGTGCAGGTAATCATGCAAGTCCACTTGCTGGTCGCAAATGCAGGTGAGACGATGGCTGCAGTGAGAAGCTCGCGTCTCCCAAGCTGCTTCAAGACTTGATTCCAGGGCCACCAACAATGTGCTTTTGTTTACGCGGTGCGTAACCGAGTGACACAACCATTACGCAGTGAGGCGTGGGCGGTCTCTCGCTCCCCTTTTGTGCCCCCCACGCCCACCCTCCTCTTTGTGCGTGCACTGCATTTAGCCAGTTATTGAAGAGGGAGAAATTGAAACATACAGCTGAATTCAAATGCAATCTTTTTTTCTTTTTCTTTTTTTTATCAGATACCTTTGACCAATTTCCCCCATATTCAAAAAAGTAATTAATAAGATAGTTAGAAAGATAGTGTGCACACGCATACATTCAAAATGGTTTCATTATTTTGCACTTTAAAGGGCACATAGTGTGTTTTATGGGAGGGTAACACTTGTGCACTTGCCAAATGGTTAGCACATCTTTCTCACTGTGGTTGCTGGGACTCCCAGTCCAAACAGAGTATAAATGGACACTTTTTACATTGCATTTATATTTACTCTGAATATTTTAGTCTCTTCCAAGTGTAAATTATACTCTATTTAGACTGGACAAATATAGTCGTTTTAGTGTTAAATGTACTACTCTACAACATTCATTTACTTCGATCATTCGGTGGCTTGGTGATGAAGTGCTGCATCCATTTGTGAAAATACAGTTGATGCCTAATTTACTGTACTCGCTTTTTTTCTTCACACTTTCACCTAGTAGTAACCAATTACCTTGCCACAACTTTCTACCCTCTCATCCTACCGTGCTGAAATACAAAATAAACAAATAAATAAATAAATAGCCATACATGGTAACCTTAGCTCAATAAGCACTGGCTCATTCACATGGGGCTAAAACACACCCTCACAATATGGTGAGCTCATAGGCTGAAATTAAGGATGTCAATTGTTCCGAAGTGCTCTATCAATAAAGTTGAGTTGAGAGGATAAGCGGTTAAGATAATGGATAATGGATTGGATGGATTAATTGAAATGTTTTAAATTGTGAAATGCATACCATTTAAACGTTAAAGCGGTGATTATGCAAAGTGTATGCTGACTCCCTTAAATATACACAAAATAATTACCAAACTACATGTTCAAATTGTGCATAATACTGTATAACAGGGACTTAAATTTATTTTAAAAAAATATAATAAAAGTGAGGAACTTCATTGATACTAAACAAGGAAGGTGAGTAGGACTGGCTATAACGTGAATGGACCGGACTTGAGGACTGGTCGCCAAGACTGGACTGAACGAGAGGAAGATGGTCGCCATGACTGGACGAGATGAGAGGAGGCGGAGACTTGGGGCTGCGACAGCAGCGGAGACGAAGAGACTTGGGGCTGCGGCAGCGGCAAAGACGAGGAGTCGGGACGGGGACTTGAAGCTTCCGAGGAGCCGGGACGGGGACTTGAGGCTGCATCGGTTGAGAATCTCTGACTTTGGGACTGCAGCAAACAGGAATCCCTGACTTAGGGCTGCAGCAAACGAGAGTCTGTGACTTGAGACTGCAGCCGGCGAGAATCTGTGACTTTGGACTGCCGTTTCAAATGAGCAGAGACGGTCCATGTGCCTCCCGCTGGGTCCTTAGTTGGCGGGAGCATTCTGTCATGATAAGGTGTGCGTGGGTGAGTGTGGACCCAAATGCGGGGAGAAACGGCAGGGAGACAAATATGAAGGGCAAAGTGAGGAACTTCATTGATACTAAACAAGGAAGGTGAGTAGACTAGGACGGGCTGGAACATGACTGGACTGGACTTGAGGACTGGTTGCCAAGACGGGGCTGGACGAGAGGTGGCTGGTCGCCATGACCGGAATAGACGAGAGGCGGCTAGTCGCCATGACTGGGCTGGACGAGAGGCGGCGGCGCCATGACTGGGCTGAACGAGAGGCGGCGGCGCCATGACTGGACTGGACGAGAGGACAGAACGAGGACAACTTGGCAGAACGTGGGCAACTTGAAGGTGACGAGGGCGACTGGACGGTGACAAGGATGACGTGACAAAGACGAGGGTGATTAAACTAAGACAAGGGAGACTTGATGGTGATTGAGACAACTAGACGAAGGCGAGGGTGACTAGACTGAGACAAGGGCTTGACTTGGACAAAAATCGCACGCACTACTTCCACACATAACCTTGACATCGACAATCCTCCTACACAAGACTGGACAAACAACAGACTAAGGCCCCGTCCAGACGGAAGCAAAGCCGGCTTCATTCCTCAAACACATCTCGTACACACAGAAGCATTTTAAGACTTGCGTGTGTCTAAAAGAAGACGCTGAGGATGTTTAACGGCTGTCATGTATATGCCAAGTCTGGAGTGGCGCTGTAGCGCAGCCACAGGGAGTTAACAGAAAGCGTAGAAGAAGAGTCAGTGAAGAAGACGAACACTATTTTTTCTAACTTGATTGCAATCTATAGAACAAACATGGCTTCATCACTGGTGGAGTATCCTGCATATGATGTCCAGACGGAAGCGTTTTGAAATCTTTCCACTCTGGAGCCCGGTTTCAAAAGTGATCGGTTTCAAGTAGTGATGGGACGAACAACACTGGTGCGCCAGCCTCTGTGCCGAGTGCGCAAGTGTGAAACCCCGTATTGGCGCGTGTATCGCTTTAATAAAAAAATCACGTGACCGATACAGGAAGTGTGTCGTTTGGATGTGCCGCGCCAAACTGTATTTATAGGTAGATTGGATGGAGATTAAACTGTTTGCTGTTGCTGTAAATTTACCTGTACCTGTGCCTGTTGGATTTTTGTTTGCTTCCACTCATGGATCGTTCTCGACACCTTTATCAACTGGCACTTAAATATTTATGCACACCAGCTTCCTCTGTTCCCTGTGAACGAGTGTTCTCTAAGGCAGGGGAACTGGCGTCCAAGAGGAGAAATCGCCTTGGAGCAATCACAGTTCAAAAACTTTTGTTTCTCAATAAAAATGTATGACAGAATCTGTTTTTAGTGTGTTATTACATATGGTTGAAAACTTTTAACAAAATCCCGTACAGAAGTTAAACATTTTAACTTTTATTATTTATTTTATTACATACAAATTTGCTATATTTTACAAGCCAACTCATATGAGCATCTAATAAACAACTTAACTCAGCAAGCAAATGGACCAACTGAAATTATACAAAGATGAGATCATATTTTAAGTAAAAGACTAACAAGTGAATAAATAAAATTTATTAAATTTATTTTATAAATATAAATTCATAAGCTAATATTAAGGTTTACAGCATGCACGTTTTACCATCTTATTTTCATTTTGTTTATCTGCAATGATTTTAGATCTACAGCAGAGGTCACTATTGAGTGACCAACACAGTGTCAATACAGTTTGTGTAATGTGTCAATACACTCCTTGAGGTATCATCATCCCATCACTAGTTTCAAGTTCCAAAAACGCGCCGTCGTGTGGATGAACGGCCTAAACGTTAAGAAACTTGTGAGGATACATTGAAACTGGCTTCCATGTGGACGGGGCCTAAATACACCAACACTAATGAAACACACCTGGGGAACACAACAGGCTGAGGGCACTGATTGGTCACACACACTGGGAAGGGAAGAGACACACAGGTGGACGTGATCAGACATAACGAGACAAGAACTCAGATGACGGCGGGATACCTCAACACGCTCCCGAATGTTGGGGCAACTTTACCGACTTTCCAACTGTCGAATGAGTAGTGAGCCAAAAATGACCGGTTGAATTTATGACGAAGGTGCGAGGCACATAACGGAGGGACAGCAGAACGAACAAACACACACAAGAGCTATTGGGGCTGGCTAGCTAAACAAATCAACAAAGTGCAACAAACCTGCTTCTCTGTCTTCTTTGACACAACCTTTCCCAGGCTGGTCTTCCTCCCCTCTTAGGATCAAGCATCTAAAATGAAATAATTGAAAAAGAATGATTGGGTGCAGTAAGTAAATATCATTTGCATTTAAAATGGAACCCTATCAGTCAGAGCAGCGTTATGAACGACAACCCACAATGATGTACAGTCCAGGGCACACCTGATTCATGGAATCAGCTAATCAGCATGCCTGATAACGATCCAGATCTTTAGTATCAAGTGTGTTGGTAGGAGGAAACATCTAGAACCTGCAGGACTCCGGACCCTCGAATTGGTGACCCTGCTGTACACCAAGGGGTCTCCAAATCCAGTACTCCAGTGCTGGATTCTTGCATGTTTTACATAAAACAGTCAATAAAATGTTAATTTAACACAAAACCACATTAGAGCATAATATTGACTTTTGCAGGATAATATTTACCTCCTTAACAAGCCACGAGGGCAGGATGGCACTGGCTGTGATGTTGAGAGAACGGCGGAGGGCTCCCTCGTCGAGTGCTCCGTCCAATTTGGTGCTTCAGTTTAAGAGTCCGGATGAAAGTTAATGCTTCCTTTTCTTGTTATGGTGTCCACAATCTTAAATGAAATACTGATGTGAAGGCCTTTCTTTAATATCATTTAATTTTGAATTTTGCCCAAGAGAGTAGCAAATTGCAAAGGTTCTAGTTGAGTGAAAAAGAAAATAAATATTATACTGTACAATTGCAGTTGCCTTACTGCAAAAAAAAAAGAGTAAAGAAACTGCTTTGTACCATATTATTTTAAGTAATATTTACTTGCTGTAAATATGTGTTCCTCCATGACGTCAGAATTTACAGTATTCAACTGTATTAATGAAAAACGGTGCACAACTGTTGAAAATTCCCTGTATGTTTACAGCAATTCTTTACAGTGTACGCAAAAGAATTACCAAACTATATGTTTAAATTGTGCATAATATTGTATTACAGGCACTTAAATTTCTTTTAAATGCAGTGCCATATATATTTATTAAGTACAATTCCGTTATAGTTTAAAAAAAATATATTATGTACAATATATTTTAATTGAATCGTACAGCGTTTTCTTTTACAATATTTAAGCACGGTGGCTAAGCAGTTCGGAAAATGGATGGATGGTAATATTCAAACTGTGGATAATGTATAATACATATCTGGGCCTACTATACGTACCTTTATTTTCAAATTGGCAATTTGTGGTGCTAAAATAAGTACTTAGGTAGGCCTACTTGCGGTAAAAAGTTTGAGAACCACTTCTTTAAAAGATAAAACTGCAATGCTAACACACAGAAAATATAAACTACTGTACCATGCTATACTATAGCAAGCGTCATGTGCCCAAAGACGACAGCTGGTGGCACTTCTCTCTTTATTATTATCCTGAAGAAAGACGCTCAGGGACTTGCGCAAGCCAGCGTTCCAATTACGTCACGTGAAGGCAGGGCAATCTGTTTTGAAAAATGATTGGACATGAACATCAGACGCGCGTAATCTGATTGGTGCAGCCACACGTCACTCGAACGTTGCTCCACTTCCTGGTTGTAGCTGTCAAACTCAAGCTACCAGACAGGCTAGGACAACAACCGATGCCTCGCTCTCCGCCCTGCATCGCCCTGTGAGCGACTGTGTGTCAACCACAAAGCTTACTGTAAGTGGAAATCGCCTCACCTTGTGGTCATTTATAATGACAATTATTTTTCAACCTGTTTATTGTCTGTATGTCAAAAGGCATCGTATGTTTGCGCGCTCGTAAGTCGTAACCCAGTGCTGTTATAACCTTCCGTATTGTTATAATATGTGAACAAACAGCCTTTAAACTAAATACAACAAGAACAAAACAAACAGGGGAAAGGCAAAAAGCGTTCTAGTAATGGTTCTGTTCTTGTGTGTATCTATGACGCGTTTTTCTTCGTTGATCACTTTATTCGTCAGTGTTTGTTTTCAACAAGATCAAACTGGTCGGCATTTTAATCCACAGCAAGATGTCAGGACAAGATGACCCCTGACTGTAAGACAGTTATCGACACAATGAAGGGTTGGGAGAATCACGTGTTTTACATTACAGCCAGGAACGATGCTGACTCATAATGAGAATGTTTGGCTGATGTAAGAGGGGGGTGTCCCACCATTGGCGCCATTCATCAGATACCTGACAAGTGTGGATGATCCGGCTCATCCAGCCTGTTAGCGGCTCCTCTGGCCTGTAATTATTGTTATTATTTGCTAGTACAGTACAGCCCTCTATAATGAGCCGCCTATCGAAAGTGCGAAGGCAGACGTGTTACTATCATTTGATAAAGTGTTTGAGGGGCCAAAGGATGTCTGAAAAGTGTGAAAAAAATGCAAACACACTATCAGAAATAAGAAAGCCAAGCCATGATAAACACAGGAGGTGCTAGAAAACCCAAGCATTAAAATAACTAATAACCCAAACCCAAGTTAGGGGTTACCGTTAGGACCTAACCCAAGGCGAGGCAAATTTATTGTTATAGCACATTACATACACAAGGCAATTCAATGAATGTTCTTCACGCTACCAAAAGCAGTCTAAGGCAAAGCAAAGAACAAACGTTGCTTATTAAAATTGCTAAAACAACATACATTGACATTTAAATACATTTACAAAAATATTTAACAGTTTCAACCTACACCTTTCAAATTTAACCATGAATATTATATATTTTTTGCATTTGTTGTATTTTTTTTCTAAATAATGTTAAACTCCAAAAAAAAATTCTCTCTTGTTTCAATTATTCAACTGCAGTGCTGTGCAGCATTTAATTTATTGAATTTAGCAGAACAAATCATACGAGAATGTAACACCATCACATCAAATCTACATTTTCATTATTGATATGTCAATTTTTAACAAACGAGTAAATATATTCTTTGGGAAAATGAAAAGAACACCAGCATTTGTCATCACCTCCTTACTCCATGTGAGGTTGCCACGCCTCGTCCATGCGCTCCTCGATCCCGTCGACGCCTCATAGCACGTTGCTCTCTCCGTAGGTAATATGGCGTTCAGGAAGGTTCTCAAACGAACAGCTTTTGTAGGCGGCGGGGCCATCGCCACCGTTCTTGGTCTGTCACAGCTCACAGAGTATAGGAAAAAGCAGGTAAGTTGCAAACAAACATTGTTGTTACGTTTTGTGCTGTGAAGTCATCCACAGCATGTCCTATCAAGATTTTGGAATGTATTTGATGCCTTGAGGATATACAGTACTCCATGTGTTTGCCAGATGCTGCACAGGAAGCAGCTTTCTCTTAAAATTGTGTTCTTTCACTCATAGGACTTGCCAATGACATGTTCCCGTGCTGTGTTTACTCAATATTCCATTACTGAAATTTAAAGTAACTATGTAACTTGTTTGTTCTGTTGTTTGAGGTGTGGCTAAAAGGGTGGCTCATTGCTTGCAGGCCGGGTTAATGTTATCAACTTAATAATAAATCACCTTTTAGGTCTTTGATTACCTTCCTACGAGCACAAAAAAAAAACATTGTATATACGTGCGCCTCCACTGGTTATGATGAATTCAGTACAGTGGAAATTCAGGTTACGGATGACGAGGCTTTCAAACAAATTGGATTAAAATACAATTAACATGCTGCGAGCCATTTTGGCATGGACTCAACTGAACTTTATTTATAGAGCACTTTCACATTAAAATTTAAATTAAAAAAACTCTTAACTCATTCACTGCCATTAACGGTTATAGTCGTCAAATATTCTTTTGAACTATTTCTATTACTTAAAAAAAAAATCCCACTTTTGTTAACAAGAGTATGAAAACCTAGATTTTTTTTTAATAACCTTTTTTTTTTTTTAGATTATTAAAATTTAGGGGCGTTAGGTGATTAAAATTAATAGCATGACTTCAATATTATATATCACAAATTTTATATATGTTCTAAATGTACAATATTTTTTTTCTAGGTTTTCATACTCTTGTTAACAAAAGTGGAAAAAAATTTAGACTAATAGAAATAGTTCAAATGAATTTTTGACGTCTATAGCCGTCAATGGCAGTGAATGAGTTAGTTAGCACACAGAATGGCTCCTAAGAAAGGGGAAACTGCTAGAGGCTTGTAGCACTGTTTTGGGAAATCTATCATCTGAAATATTGTGCTTTTCTCAACAACCAAAGATGCTTAACACAGGCACACATAAGGAAAGAGACAAGTAAAAAACAAAACAAAACCCAAACATATGTAACTTGAGATTAAGTGGATGCAGATGAGGCAGAGCAAATTCCCCAAGTCTACAGCTCTCCCTCCGCTAGCTAGCCTTAATGTATGTTGCTTTCATGTGGTATCGAAGTTATGGTAAATACCACGTCGAGTAGAAAATTGCACGAGAACGCCCCCTCATGTCGTATTTTCAACTGGACAACTGGGAATTTATTTTGATGCCCGAGTTTCTGAGCTGAGATAACTTTTACGTTTCAACATGGCGGAGAGCGCCAACGGATTTGTGAATGGCAAGAAATATTAACACTTATAAGGGCGTTAACGTCCGCTAGCAGGTTGTTTTAGAATCTACACATTTACGTAGCATACACAATTCAATGTCCTGTCCTTTACGACTCATTATTTGCCACAATTGTTCGGTTTTACAAGCAAAGAGTACATCGTAATTCGGAGATTCCGAGTGGTAAGGTCCATCTTTCCCGTAGCGCGTGAAGGCAGCGTTAAGCTAGCAATGGCTACCTTTCAAGGTTGAGCTAGCAGGCTCAAGAAGGCCAATGAGCAATAATTATAGCACATGCTCTGCACCCTGTTATTTTATTCATTCATACTAAATTGTTTTTTTTAGTTATTTCTATATTATAAAGTATTTATTTTAACCACACATTTATCAAAATAAGGCAAACAACAGAATCATATTGTCTTTCATTTCAATGGGAAACGCTACCTTTGCAAACTGAGTTTCCACTGTACATCTTTTATTTCATTTGTCATTTTCACCTTTGTCCATTATATATATTTGTACTTCCTGAGGTCATCTCGTGTATGTGGAGTATTTGTAAGATGCTGTCAAAGCAGCCTCATGTTGTATAAATAAACATTCCCTCCCCTCCATGAAACAGGACTGAGTGGTCATGGGGGCATCTTATGGGGCGTTCCGAATAGACAACATTTGATGTTTCGGTGTCCCGCCTTGACACTTAAGTCATCTTTATTCGAGAGGGACAAGCAGCTGTGTTTCCCCCGACCTTTGACCCGACACAGACCTATATTTGAACGCCCACAAAGCTACATAGCAGCCTTTATTTAACTGTGCGTGCTAATGTGAATTTTGTTTGTGTCCCGTTGTAATAATGTCTTCTCTTGCCTGTTGCCGCCCACCCAACCAAGACTGGATTGGTAAGCAAGAAGCCGATGTTGATCAAATAGAATCATTTCTACAATAGTTTGTAATCATGCATGCCTTTTAATCCCAGTAAAACTAATCCCCAGCATTTAGCTCTGTGGTGGTATTTTTCCGTCTATCATCACAGAGAGACAATGATTTCAGTTTCAAATTGCAAAAGCCTGCTCACATTTGCAAGTCAAATGCTGCATGTGCAATCATCAGGCTGGAGCAAAAAAAAAAAAAGGAAAAAAAAAATCATATTTCATTAGAGGTGAAATGGCACGTCCCGGTGTCAGAGGGGGATTGTTCTTGTGATTATGACTTAAAATCATTCCCTAATCAAATGCAGGACATGAATGTGATGATTTGTGTTGTGGGTTTTGCAAAGATAAGTAGCATGTTGCAGCAGGTCGCCCCGCCCCGACAACCCCCCCCCCCAGCGAACGGAATATAATTACATTAAGAATAAAGTCTGGATTTTTAGCGGCACTTCACTTGAAAACCATGAGACATCACAAGCATACAATCACCACTCTAAAAAAAAAAAAAAGTGTTACATGTCAAAAAAACAAGATTACACAAGTGTCTGCTGTGTGTTACTATATGATGCAAGTCCGGATGAAAAAGGACAACAAAATGTTAACTTTGCGTCATGTATTTTGAAATATGCTGAAATAAAGAACACATTTTGGTGGTACACGTCATTAGCACCCGTTACCCATGACGATATGTAAAAGTTTTGTTTAAGAATAAATGTCATTAAATATGTATTATTACACTGGCACGACCTTGTCAATTCTTCCACTTCCTCACGTCCTACCAGGGGGGTGTACTTCGAGCCATAATTTATTAATCTCCTTATCTTGGATAGAAATAAAAGCTTGGCTTTTGTCTCTTATGCCTTCATTTTAATCGCATGCATCAGGTCACTGAAAAGCAGATAAATGCACTTCTAACTTTAGTGTTTGTAGTGCCTAATGTTCATTTAACTCTAGCAAAGTGTTGCTATAATACTGGACATACCAAAAACATCCTCTCAGATAGGAAAAGCATATAAACGAGAGCGTGTAACAATTTGCTTGCGTGTCTGCGTCCCATCCAGGCTCGGTTAGCTCACGTGGTGGCAGAAGACGAGCGGAAGGCTCCCTTTGCGGACGAGCTACCGTCAAGGCAGGCCCAGCTCGCCGCGCTGAAAAGCAAAGAGTTTGACGTCCTGGTCATTGGAGGCGGAGCTACCGGTGTAGGATGTGCCTTAGACGCTGTCACACGCAGTAAGACCCCTCTCGGCGCATCTCGCACTACGTTGGAGTGCTTATATTGAATATTTTTCTCTCGTCTTTTTTTTTTTTAGACCTTAACACTGCTCTTGTCGAGAGGAATGACTTCTCGTCCGGGACGAGCAGCCGCAGCACCAAACTCATTCACGGAGGAGTTCGCTACCTCCAGAAGGCCATCATGAAACTGGACTATGAGCAGGTTTTGAACGCAAATCCCTTGTTTAGTCGTGCGTACTTTTTCTGGATTGATTGATGATCTTTTTTATGCAACAGTACATGATGGTGAAAGAAGCCCTCCACGAGCGAGCCAACCTCTTGGAGGTTGCGCCTCACCTGTCAGCGCCACTGCCCATCATGCTTCCTGTTTACAAGTAGGTTGTCAGCGAGGGTGCGGTTACATTCCACTGTTAACTGTCGTTTTTGGACATTATTGTCCCATTTTAGTGCCTGAAAATGCAAACAATTAAAAATAGATCTCAGAAACGAAAATCATTTCATGTTGTCAGTTAGGATGGGGAATGTGTTGTCTTGTGCCCCCCCCCCCACTAGTTTCTGGGGTTAAACAATTTTCTGTTTAATCTGAAAAACCACTAAAGTATAGATTTTTTTTCAGTTATGATTAGCGAATGAAAACGTTTTTTTTGTCAGTTCATAACGTGTTTTTTTTTTAAATAGTGTTTTCAGTTTTTAGTTTTGTCTCAGTATGAGCAACGTTCCAGTTACTAAATAAGGGAACTTATTTTGTGTGCACATACGTTCTTTTAACGCATTAACTCTTTGACTGCCAAAAACGTTAAATAACGTTTAGTAAAATCCTATGGAGGAGTGCCAAAGACGTTAAAAGACGTTTTTTTTTTTTTCAAAACAGAGATGGAACTAACCATTTTCTATTGTTGATTACTCAAAAACGGAATAAGGTAGAAACAAACTTTTTTTTCTGATGAAAGATGAGAGTCCAATCTTTCATTTGGTAGTATGTGTTTCCATAGTCCAAACACATAATTTTCTGTGGACCTTGAAAGATCAGTCAAAAATGCTTAAATCGGCTGGCACCCACAGCATCCCTTTTCTGAAAACGTCTGGCAGTCAAAAAGTTAATTAGGTCAATTAATTACAATGCAAATTGCGTTATCAAAATTAGCGCAATTAATTACCAAGTTAGCGAAACACTATTGTATGTAATTGCCAGTAAAAAAAAAAAAAAGAATAAATAAATAAACATATAAATATAACTTTTACTTTATTACTATTTAAAAGCAGTATATGAGTTGAATCAGTATTTCTACTCTTACCATTATATTTTGACGCTAGTATCCATACTTCAAGTTGAGTACCAAATTTCAATACCAATTTCTCACCTCTCATATACAGTGGAACCTCCAAAGCTGAACATAAACCATTACTATTAGGGGTGTTAAAAAAAATTGATTCGGCAATATATCGCGATATTGCAGCACACAATTCTCGTATCGATTCATATGCGGCCGAATCGATTTTTAAAGATCAATTTTTGATGGAAATATTCAACAAAATATCTTACTTAGGGTTAGGTTTCACACTTTAAGCATGGAAAAATGTTATATTGATGGAACATTAAGCCTTAATATTTTATTTCAATGCTGTTTAAACATGAAACAGATTCCAACCTGTTAAATACAGTGGCTCACAGTTATAAGCCTGAAGTACATTATCATACGACTCTTACAGTGTACATGTCCAAGTTTACTGATTACTATTTTCTAAAGTTTTAAAAAAAAATTGCAATAATTGACTTATAGATTCGTATCAAGATTAATTGGTATCGAATCGTGACCTATGAATCGTGATACACTTCAAATCGCAAGGTACTAGGCAATTCACACTTCTCGTAACTATTATGTAAAAAATAATAATAATAATAAATCCCCACTTTTTCCATCTGTTGTCCCAGATGGTGGCAGCTTCCGTATTATTGGGCGGGCATTAAGATGTACGACGTGGTGGCCGGGATCCAGTGTTTAAAGAGCAGTTACGTCCTCAGCAAGACCAAAGCCCTGGAGCTCTTTCCCATGTTGAAGAAGGACAAGCTGGTGGGAGCCATCGTCTATTATGATGGTAAGCGTCCGGCATTGTCTTGTTGATTCTTTTACTTTCAACGCTTGCAGAGGTTCTTAATCATTTGACCTTTTCTCTCTCAACCGAGACGTATTCAGAGAAATACTTTAAAGTGGCAAATGAAATGATAAAAATTTAAAGAGAACGGGCTGTTGAAACTGAAATCATTAAGAAGATCTAGTGTGCGTACGTGTTTGCTGCACTCTGAGAAATGATGCAAAGCACTGCGCCTACATTTCTGTTCTACATTCTGCCAGCATTCTGCTGATAGACAGCAGGAGTGGAGGATGTTTTGCAAGGGATGCATCTTTTTTCTCTCTCTCGCTCTCTCAATTTATGCCATCTGGTACAATCACGCTTGTGACATTTCCAAGTCTGACCTTCTCTCCGGTGGTGTAGTGCTTCAGAGGAGCACCACAATTGGTCGGACAGTCTTCAGCCTCTTGTCTGTCTTATTCTCTGCAGATAACTAATGTGCTTTTTCATTTTTTACAGCTAAGTCATTGTTTCATAATCCACCTTTTGTCTTCATTCCATTAAATATATATATATATATATATATATATATATATATATATATATATATATATATATATATATATATATATCGCGATATTACAGCACGCAATTCTCGAATCGATTCGATATGCGGCCAAATTGATTTTTAATCATACATTTTTTATTGGATTATCCAACAAAACGTCTTACTTAGGGTTTAGATTCACACATTAAGCATGGGATAATGTTATATTAATGGAACATTAAGCCTTCATATTTTATTTCAGTGCTGTTCAGACATGAAACAGACTGCAACCTGTTTTTTAAATGCAGTGGTTCAGTTATAAGCCTGAATTTTCTGATAAATAAATACATTTTCATACAAATCTTACAGTGCACATGTACAAGTTTACTGATTAGTAGAATAGTAAAAAAAAAAAATCGCAAGAATCAATTTATAGATTCGTATCGGGATTAATCGGTATCGAATCGAATGGTGACCTATGAATCGTGATACGAATCCAATCGCCGGGTACTAGGCAATTCACACCCCTAATATATATATATATATATATATATATATATATATATATATATTATATATATATATATATATATATATAAATATATAAATATATATATATATATATATATATATATATATATATATATATATATAAATATATATATATATATATATATATATATATATATATATATATATATATATATATATATATATATATACTATATATATATACGTATATATATATACTATATATATATACGTATATATATATATTGGTTTGAATGCTACAAACTTTCGGCCTGTCACCCAACAGGCCAACACAACGATGCCCGTATGAACTTGGCAATCGGCCTCACCGCTGCCCGCTACGGTGCTGCCACGGCCAACTACACAGAGGTGGTTCACCTGCTGAAGAAAAAGGACCCGCAGACCGGCAATGACAAGGTGTGCGGGGCACACTGCCGGGACGTGCTCACAGGTGAGAAAAGATCGCTATGTGTAAAGAAAACCAATCTGCGGTTGACCACATGACATCAGTCTCCGATTACTTATTTAAGGGGAGGAATTCGATGTCAAGGCCAAATGTGTCATCAACGCTACCGGGCCTTTCACGGACTCGGTGAGGAAAATGGATAGCCAGGAAACCCAAAACATCTGCCAGCCCAGTGCCGGCGTGCACATTGTCATTCCTGGCTACTACAGGTGTGTGTTACGTGATCTGCGCAACGTAAGCTGTGCCATGACGACATCAATCTCTCAGTCAAAAACATTTGACCATGTTTCTGCTTTTTTTGACACACAGCCCTGATAACATGGGCCTGTTGGACCCCGCCACAAGTGATGGCCGGGTCATCTTCTTCCTGCCTTGGGAGAAGATGACCATTGCTGGAACCACAGACACTCCCACCAATGTGACAGCCCACCCCATCCCTGGGGAGGACGACATCAACTTCATCCTGAGGGAGGTCCGCAACTATCTCAGCCCCGACGTGGAAGGTAGGAATGACGGCAAGAGGGTGTCAAACAAAATATGAACTGGGAATTTTGTACCCTGAAGTGAGACGGGGAGACGTGTTGGCTGCATGGAGCGGAATCCGTCCCCTGGTGACGGACCCCAACTCCAAAGACACTCAGTCCATCTGCCGTAACCACATTGTCAGCATCAGTGACAGTGGGCTGGTCACCATTGCAGGTCAGCTGGTTTCTGCTTGTGAAATATTGAGCTGTTGATTTGTCCTGTTTTATTTCAGCAGCAGTTTTGTCTGCAGGTGGCAAGTGGACCACTTATAGATCCATGGCTGAAGAGACTCTAGACGCCGCCATTAAAACGCATGCCCTCCCAGCTGAGAAATGCAAGACTGTGGGCTTGATGTTAGAGGGCTCAAAGGGCTGGACGCCAACGCTTTACATCCGTCTGGTGCAAGATTACGGCTTGGAGCAGGAAGTAGGACACTTTTTTCAGATGCTTAAGTCTGGTGCCAAAACAACAAAAAAAATCAGACCGTTTCACTTTCTTCTAGTGCTGTCAAACGATTACATTTTTTAAAACTAATTAATCACGTAATTTTCAATAATTAATCCTGATTAACTCATTCACTGCAATTGACGGCTATTGACTTCAAAAATTTATTTGAACTATTTCTATTAGTTTCACCCCCCCCCCCCCCCCCACACACACACACTTTTGTTAACAAGAGTATGAAAACCTAGAATTTTTTTATTGTACATTTAGAACGGATATAAAATTTGTGATTAATAGTGAGTTAACAATTTAAGTCATGCGATTAATTACAATTAAAAATGTTAATCGCCCCTAATTTTTAATAATCTTTTCTTTTCTTTTTTTTATTAGGGGTATCATGTGATTAATTATTTTTAATTGTAATTAATCACATGACTTCACTAGTTAACTCAAGATTCATCACAAATTTTATATCTGTTCTAAATGTACAATACATTTTTTTCTAGGTTTTCATACTCTTGTTAACAAAAGTGAAAAAAAAATAGTGAAACTACTAGAAATAGTTCAAATGAATTTTTGACGTCTATAGCCGTCAATGGCAGTGAATGAGTTAATCACGATTAATCACATTTTCCTACTTTTGCATTTACGTTTCTATTCAAAGCTTGTAACAGATATTTACTTGAGTTAAATCATGGAATTAATGTAAAATAATCAATCAGAACGTATATTTAGAATCAAAGACTGTTCTAATAACATTATTGGAGCATTGAATAGAATTTTTCTAATGTAAAATACAACTGTTAAACAAAACGAACAAAAGCAAGTAAATCAGAAAGTAAAATCAGCTATAGTCCATGTTTATTCCTCTTCCTGCCAGTGACTGCACCAAGTTTGGCTGCACACTGAGTTAACTGAGTTCATTTTTTTAATGCTTTAATCAATTAATTTAATCTCCAAAGTCAACGCTTTAATTTTGACAGCCCTACTGAGAAACATTGACTGCTTCTATCTTGAAGTGGAGATGTTGACATTTGCGCTCCGCTAAAGACTTGACACCTGAAGAGATGCTGAACAATTCATTAGCATTTAAGTCCAGCGGATCCATTGATTCACATCATGCAACAGTTAGCCACTCTCCGCCCATTAAATTCAATAGAACATTGTTTTAGTTGAGGAAAGTGCTCCTGCAGTCCACTTACTCCTTATTAAAGGCGCTCGCCGAATATTTTTCAAAGGTCACTGCTGATATTTGGACAGTGTTTGCCCTTTTGCATGATGGCTAAGGCAACGATCTGAATAGCAAAAAGTTGTTATGTATTCTGTAAACGTGACATCTCGACAACACGGTGCCCCCCAAAAAAAAAAAAAATTGTCTGCATCTGTACGACCTTAAGAAAAGGGAAATTAAATTAGCAAACTTAACCTTTTTGTGTGTGCTCAGGTTGCGCAGCATTTGGCTTCTACGTATGGAGGAAAGGCATACGACGTGGCCAAGATGGCGCTGGTCACAGGGCAAAGATGGCCGATAGTTGGCAAAAGGCTGGTGTCGGAGTTTCCGTACATTGAGGCTGAGGTAAAGTGTGACGGCGTGCAAATGTTCAGCCCCCCCCGCCCGCAATCCTGACGATACGACTCTGCCGTCTCTCGCAGGTGCTGTACGCCATCAAGGAGTACGCATGCACCGCCATTGACCTCATTGCCCGGCGAACGCGATTGGGCTTCCTGAACGTGCAGGCGGCCGACGAGGCCCTCCCACGCATTGTGCAGATCATGGCCAAGGAGTTGGGCTGGAGCCAAGAGCGCAAGACGGTACAAAAAACAGAAAATTTAAAAAAAATAAATATTTATATATATATATATATATATATATATATATATATATATATATATATATATATATATATATATATAGTTTTTTATGTTTTAGCCCCCACTGGGTTTTTCTATCAGAACACAATAGGGAAGTCCACGCCCATCATCCTCTTCAGAGGCTGTTACTATGCATGAGTAAACTGATCCTTTATTGACAGTCAAGGGAGGAAACTCATTCAGCAGTGAAAAAAAAAACAAATAAAACAACCCAGAGCACCCCTAGTTCTGTTAATGTTTAACTTTCAAATCCAGGCTGAGTTGGAAGCAGCCAAGAAGTTCTTGTACCATGAGATGGGCTACCGATCTCGCTCTGAGCAGTTGACCAAGACCTCTGAAATGACCCTGGACAACCAGGAAGTAGCCAGGTAGAAACATTTAAGTGGCCAATAAACTCTTGAGTCATGCACGAAGAAGTAATGTGTCAACTTTCACGTGGTTGGCAGGTACAAGAAGCGCTTTCTTAAGTTTGACAAAGAGCGCAAAGGGTTCATCACCACAGTTGATGTCCAGCAAGTCCTCGACGTGAGTTCCCGCTTCCCTGATTGTTGTTGTTCTTCACTGTTACTGGAGCAAGATTCCAACATGGTTTCTTCTCTCCATAGAGTATCAATGTCCACATTGATGAGAATGCCCTCCATGAAATTCTTAACGAGGTGGATGTTAACAAGAATGGACAGATTGAAGTCGATGAATTCCTCCAGGTATGTAATGGCTGGTGATTGCGCTGATCCTGTAATCATTTTTCAACTATGACGATGCGCCATTTTCTGTGAAAACACTCGGATGAACATTCCATGCTGCAGAGAACGGATAAAAGACAGAAAAGGTAGTTGTCCGCCTGAGACCTGCTTCACACAGCAGGTGTGAACTCTCCTCATCTTTGAAACTAATTGGGCAAATTTGACAACTTAGCGCTTTTGTCTCTGTCTCTTAAACACATATCTGGTCACACTCCCCAGGAGGCGGCAGTATAGTGTAGCGATGATTTCCCTTTTTTGGGGGAAACAAAAATGTGTAAATCATGATCCTAAATGTCAATGTTTGTTTTTGCTCATGTGTCCTTCCTGCTCATGGCCGATTTAAGAGACTGCAAACAGGTAGTGTATACAAAGTAATGCTGGATATTAAAGAACTCTCAAAAACAACCCTTAAGTCAACTTTTAACTCTGGTGACTAATGTGGATGGAGGGAAAGAACTCAGTGGAAAAGTGTCTTAAGATGTTTTAAAGCTGCACTGGGCAGGGCGTTAACAATACAACTGTTGCAACAACTGTCAGAACGGGAAAAAAATTGGGAAAAGGGACCGACAGACGGGGTGAGGCTAAAGAAACACAGGCAACAGACACTCTCACCGACAGCCCCGTTAACTCATACGTCAAAAAATCATTTGAACTCTTTCTATTAGTTTTTTTCTTCCACTTTTGTTAACAAGAGTATTAAAACCTAGAAATGTTTTTTTTTATTGTACATTTAGAACAGATATAACATTTATGATTAATCGTGAGTTAACTATTGAAGTCATGCGATTAATTACAATTAAAAAAAATGTAATCGCCTGACGCAATTTAAAAAAGGAAAGATTATTAAAAAATTAGGAGCGTCAGGCGATTAAATTTTTTTAATCGTAATCAATTGCATGACTTCACGAGTTAACTCACGATTAATCACAAATTTATATCTGTTCTAAATGTACAATAAAAAAATTATAGGTTTTCATGCTCTTGTTAAAAAAAAATGTTAAACTAACAGAAATAGTTCAAATGAATATTTGACGTCTATAACCGTCAATGGCAGTGAATTAGTTAAAATTGGTTTTGGAAGTCTATAGCCGTCAATGGCACTGAACGAGTACAGAAAATTCCATTTTGAATCGCTACTGCCACCTGTGGCTGAAAAATGAAATTACACACATCCTTCTTCAGGTACACAATGCGCACATGCTGTTACATCCGCAGACAGAGGGTGGGAAATTTGAACCCGAATGCAGAAGTACCCATTGTGAACAGCTAAGGTGTTAATCTACTAATTAGAAGATGTTTCAGTCATAAATGCTCAAATAAAAAGGCTATTGTAAAAATAAAAATAAAAGCCAAATTGTTACAAAGAGCAGGTTTAAAGACCCTGTAAAATACATTTGTTTTGATGATTATTGCTGAAAACCTTCAAAGACTTGAGAATTCTGTAGAGTGGCGCAATAACGTTATAAACTATTTTCCACCATTTCTTTTTTTTCCTGATATTTTGGCGGCATATTACAACATCAACGGGTAGCTAGTGCGATTGCGACGTACACTTAGCTTGCTAGCTAGCCATGATTATATTGTAGAAATCTTCCCTTTTGGATAGTCTGCTGACGTAGCTGCTACAGAGTGCCTTGTTGTCAGCTGTGAGTGTGTGCAGGTCACAGAGAGAAAGTGGAAGAATCTGAGGCACGTCCACAACTTGATGAGTAGTCCTGAAACAAAGATGAAAGATTAGTTTTTTTTGCTGGTCCTCAACTATTTGTAGTGATCGATTAGTTAATGCAAATTGGTACAAGGCGAATTATATGGAGCAAGTTGATGGTGTTGTAACAGTTTCACGTCCTACCCAGTTCAGCTTTAACACATGAGAAAAAACAACAGAGTCAGCAGGTGTTGGGTTCATTGGAGCATGTGAAGGTGGTCGGACCGCTCTGGCATGCACCGTGCATGGACCGGGTACTTTCCTTCTGTTGTCACCTGTGTACACTCAGACTTTTCATTTTGTGTCATCTGCCACTCAGTTGATGAGCGCCGTCAAAAAGGGCCAAGTGTCGGACAGCCGCCTGGCCATCTTGATGAAGTCAGCCGAAGAAACGCTTGATAAGAGGGGCCCCGTGACGGTGGACCGAAGCGGCGGTGGAGTCTGAGCCCGGCCTTTCATGAAGGTCTCTTGTGAACAACCTCATTTGAATGACAATGCAATCAGGGAGGCGATGGCGGGAATTTGGCCAAATCAAGAGCAAATGCGGCGGCGTGTGTTTTGGGTGAAATACAATCCAATGATTGAGGTTTGTTTTCCTGAGCCGCCTGTTTGTCTGCGTGTTGATTGGTTCTCAGCATCAGGTGCCTCCAATGTTCCACAGCGCACAATGTGACTATTTATAGCATGGTTTTTTATTTTATTTAGTCAAATTTTTGATATTTCTACCTTTTATAGCGCTTTACCACTCCTTTTTTAAAACTCAACACTGATTGTTGCGTAAATCTGCTCGTTTTATCGAAATGGAATCTTGCGCTTTATTGTACTGGTTCACAATCTCTTCGAACATTTGATTTGATGCTAATTGCAAGAGAAACAAGCAAGGCGCTGATTACAAGATATTATTAGCATATAGTCTTAAAACTGCTAAGTCAAAAGTCATCGAAACTAGATAAAGAAGTTGGGTCAAGATTTTGATCCAAGTGTCAAAAACTACACATAATGATTAAAGCTATCAAGAAATGGAATACCAGGATATCACCAACATTTTCTATAAGTCACTCGCATGTTATTATTGGCACAGGTTTTACGGTAGATGCCCCTCCTGACACGATCCACCCCCGCCGTCAGCCCCTGACAAGGATTCGAACCCTTTTCCTGTGTCCAACATGGCGACCAGCTTCAGCCCGCTCAAAACCCAAAATTTAACCCAATCTGCTGGGTTAAAAAAAAAAAAAAAAAAAAAGAGTTAAATTAATGAACCCAATCTTGGGTAGAAGTGACCAAATCTGCTCAAAATTCACAGCTACCCAGCGATTGGGTTAGGAAAGCAACCCTATAGAGTTTTAGAGAGTACATACAGTATCTCCTACCCGTTCCAAAAGAGCACTAATCCCAAAAGTACATTTGATTGTAAAGTGCCGTTTCATGTATAGAAACACAACCATACATTCTAGTGTGGTTAAATGAGAAACTGCAGATGTATAACTCGTATAATTGCCATGACGCTGTGCGAGTCTAAACACAAGACGGAGGCCTGCAAAGTAAAAAGTTACTGATTGTTTCTGAATTTAGCGTTACTGTCCAGGCACTGACTTGTACAAGCACTTCAATACCTATTTTATGCAAGAGAGACTTTTAAGTGGAAATATGCTCCAGGAAGCTGAAGGCGTACAACTTAGTCAACATTTGCCACAGCATCTGCAAACTGCTACTGATACTGATGTTTACAGGTTTTGAGATTTTAGCTGTCATCTTTCTGCTCTTATTTAAAACATTTTTACTACGTTGCAAATAACTCGTTCACTGCCATTGACGGCTATAGACGTCAAATTCTATTTAATTATTTCTATTAGTTTAACATTTGTTTCCACTTTTGTTAACAAGAGTATGAAAACCTAGAAAAAAATGATTGTACATTTAGAACAGATATTTTAAAAAAATTGATTAATCGTGAGTTAAGTAGAAGTCATGCGATTAATTACAATTACAAATTTTAATCGCCTGACGCCCCTAAATTTTCATAATCTTTTTTCTTTAAAAAACAACATTTTAGCTAGTGAAGTCATGTTGTTAATTAGTTAAAAAAATAATAATCGCCTGACGCCCCTAATATTTAATAATCTTTTCTTTCTTTTTTTAAAGGAAAAAAACTTGTGAAGTCATGCGGTTAATTACAATTAAAAAATGTAATCGCCTGACGCCCCTAATTCTTAATAATATATATATATTTTTTTTTTTTTTTAAGAAAAGATTAATAAAAAAAAGATTATTAAAAAATTAGGGGCGTCAGGCGATTAACTGTTTTAAATTGTAATTAATTGCATGACTTCTCTGCTTAACTCATGATTAATCACAAATTTTATATCTGTTCTAAATGTACAATAAAAAAAATTCGAGGCTTTCATTTTCTTGTTAACAAAAGTGAATTTTTTTTTTACTAATAGAATGAGTTTAAATGATTTTTTGACGTCTATAGCCATCATTGGCAGTGAATGAGTTAATAACATTAACTACAAAACAGGGTTAAAAAGGGATTCTATATTTGTTATTATTTAGTTAAAATGCATGCTTATATATTTCAAGTATTGTAACATTTTTATTTATTTTATTCTTTTGAAGCGGCATTTTCATTTTCTGTGTTAACGCCAAGAATGAGGTGCTACAATTTAACAGGTCCAAGTACACGCAATGTTCATATTAAAGCAAGAGGGAATGTGTGACGTGTGCCTTCTCAGGTTGAGACAAAGCCACTGATGATTACTGCCATGTCCTTTGACTACTTTTACAAGGGCTAGACTGAGCTTTAAGGTGTTCTTGTTATGTCAAGTTTCAAGAATTCAACTGTAGAAGCTCCCAAGTGAGTTGAGTGCATGTTCTTGCATTTGGGTAACTCATCCAATGGCCCTCAAAAGCTCACGTCAACACGTGCCTCTGTGTTTATTGTAACCCCTCCCATCCAGCATCTGTGCATTTTCAGCATGTTTTGTCTTTCTGTATTTTTGACAGTGAAGACCGTCAAACTGCCAATGTTGCCTGTCAACAATAGCTCATAGCAAACTCGTCTTAAATGTGCATCCCGATGTTTGATTGTCTCCTTTTGGATGAAATTTCAGCTTTATCTAGGCTCAAAGAGAATCATGTTCCGAGTTTTTTTTTTTTCTTCCCCCACCCGCTTGTAAGAATACTTTTGAGCCAGTATTCTGAAGAGACGACACAATTATCTAATTAAATGTATCTTGTTGCTCAAAAAGCTTTGTGTGTTTTTGTGTTGCATGTTATCTAACATTCCCACTGGGCAACCTGGTGACTGACTGGGCGTCATGTGAACATGCCAGCATTATAGGTGCTAACATAAGAAGCAGTTTTTTAATTGAATCTAGGCAAACTTTTGATGAGATGGATGATGATTGTGAATGTTTCACCATGCGGCTGCTAAAATAAATAGATCGGCCTGCCCATTTCTCGGACCCGGTTTCTTTAATTTTGGGGGATCGGTGATCGGCCGATCCCTTAAAAATAAATCGATATTTCCCAGTGAGCTCATCTTCCTCTTTAAAGGTCTGAAAAAGTCAGCCACTGTCCTCTTCTGCTGAGATGACTAATAGGGATTTCATGTGCAGTTTTTCAATGTTTTCCAATAAAACAAAATTGGAACACTGAAAATCGGGATGGGCAGGTCAAGACTTTTTAAAAGATCGGTGATCGGCCAGTAAATTGTGATCAGTGCACCCCTACTTTTTATCATTAAAAGATAGTACAGACGCTCCCCACCTTACGAACGAGTTACGTTCCGGACGATCGTTCGTAAGGTGAATTTGTTCGTAAGTTGCTTCAGTGCTATATTTTGTATTATAATTTATGTTTAAAGCCTATATAAGTATATTGAAGGTTTATATAAGTATGTTTAAGGCTTGTACAAGTAACCTGCATTGGTTTGTACTGAAAAAAACTTTTAATAAAATGGAGAGAATACGTACAGTACTGTACTGTACTACGTATGTTAGAGAGAGAGAGCGAAAGACACACACACAGTATGTACATGTACGTAATAAGATAAATAAAATGAAGTTTAACTTACTTTTGGAAGATGTACTCGATGCTTAAGGAGATGATGGAGGAGGAGGAAGAGGAGGATTTTATATCATGAGAGATTCTTCGTCGTCGCTGGAATCGGCTTCAAAAGTTATTTCCTGCTTCATGGAGACCGGCGTTTTCTTCCTCCTCCTCCTCGCCACGTTGCTCAGCCTCCAATGAGCTCTCACAGCGCCAATCGTCGGTATTAGCGGCGGAAAGAAGCCCTACGCGCAATACAAAATCTAACTTACAGCATTTCTTTCCGAGCATTTTTCGACATACTGTACGCGCAGAAATGTTCGTATGCACCGTTGTTCGTAACTCGAATGTTCGTAAGTAGGGGAGCGTCTGTAGTAGTATTCTGCAACATGATCCAGATATAATGAGTTTTATGAGCAGGTCCACACTTCAAAATATAAGTTATACAAATCATTTATCACTTATGTATTCAAATTAACAAATTACATCAGAGCTTCTAATACTTAAATCCATGGGATTCTGATCAGTAAATTCTTAAGTTGAGAAGCCATTGCTTAATAATGTAGTCAGATATGAAATAAGTAGCCTATTAACATTATACAGTCTGTAGAATGGTGATAATGCAGGGGGGTTTGGTTTCCTATGGGTGTTACAAAGCATTCAAAGATACCCGATCAGGTTCCAGTTGAACAAAATGTTCTCGGCATTAATTCTGTCAAGGAGACAAGCACAGGAACATACATGTGAAACAGCGGGCCTATTCTCGTGAAAGGTCACGCTGAGATTTGAGTGACAGCTTTAAGTCCTCCGATTACAATTTGCTGCAGAGGCGTCCGCGGTTTGTGCTCTCTTCCTGGGAAAGGCCGGAAGCGTGTGGAAGCCATTAATTGAAATGAATCACGCGACACAACTGGAGTGCTTGTCATGGGGTCGCTGATGCAGCTGCTTTTCACACTTGGGAACACTAAAAATGAAAAAAAAAAAAAAGTATTCTACCGAAACACAAGTTACAAAACAAGCAGTATTAATTTGTATGTCCACTGTACTTTAGTATCTTTTAGAATCACTGTCTTAGAACATTTGAAGTTTTTATAGCTACACAGAAGGACCCACTCCATATTTTGTACCATATTAAATTACTGTAAGTATAATCAACAGGCTTGGGGAGTAACGGAATACATGTATCGTCGTTACGTAATCAGATTGCATTTTATTTTTTTTTTTTTTTTACTGTATTCCATTACAGTTACAGGAAAAAACATGTAATCAGATTACAGGTACATTTATTAAAAATGGGGATTACTTAGAGGGATTACAATTTCTACGATGAGAGAGAGAGAGAGAGAGAGAGACAGAGCGAGCTATCTATCAAACTGTAAGGTGTGGTGGCTTTCAGTGACAGTTCATTGATGACTATAGACGTCAAAAATTCATGTGAACTATTTATATTAGTTTAACAATTTTTCATTTCATTTTTTATGAAAACCTATATTTTTTATTGTACATTAATAACAGATATAAAATTATCATGCGATTAATTATGATTAAACGGCCCTTATTTTTAATATATATTTTGGATTTAATATTTTAAATTTTTTAAATTGTGATTAATCACATGACTTCACTAGTTAACTAACGATTAACGTCATTGGCGGCCCTCCGTAGGTTTTTACTTGACGTCTTTTAACGTCCATGGCAGTCAAAAGAGTTAATCACAAATTTTATATTTGTTCTAAATTTACAATAACATTTTTTTTTCTAGGTTTGCATACTCTTGTTAGCAAAAGGTTTATTTTTTTTAAACTAAGAGAAATAGTTAAAATGATTTTTTGACGTCTATAGCCGTCAATGGCAGTGAATGAGTTAAAAGGCCTTTTGTGTTAAATAGTGACAGGAATTTTTTGATGCATTAAAAATCAAGCCGTTTTTTTTTTCTTCCTGAAAGATTCCTCATCACATTCTTCCTCACATTGTACAGCATGTTGTGACTGCCTGGCAACAAAGGTCCTTTTCACGCTGGAATGCGGACATGTCGTTGGCTTCAAGTGAGTTATGTTTGGGATTTCCTGCATTTGGAAGTGCTTGAATTAAATAGTTTTGTAACATCTATGCTGTCCTCGCGCCGAAGCTTCTATATTTAACCAGCTAGACAGTGAGTTAACGACTTTCCAAATAACCAGACTTTTGGGCTGTTTATTTGAACAATGGCCTCTGACCATTATCTTTAGGTCGTCGTAAAACTAAAAAAAATAACAATGTATATTAGCTAACTATACACAACACACTCTCATGCTAGTAGCTAGTTACATTGAACAGTCTCTTATCTCTGATAACTGTCCCAAATAAACTAAAATGAATACACAGTGTTATTTTCTTAACATCACATGTACTTACGGACAATTCTTGTCCAAAGCAACAACGAAACAGGAGCCAACAGTTCGCGTAGCACATAAACGAGTCTTTGTTGCGTGCGGCCACATTGGAATTCTCTCTTTTCAGCAAAACAATGAACAAAGCAACCACTGGAGGGCGCTCTAATGTTGCACACATTCAAACGGTGAACTTCTGAAGGCCAGAATAACATCCATCGTTTCATTTTATACAGCGCTAGCCGATCCCCATAAAAGGTTGGGGCCAGCTGACTAACCCTACAGTCTGTTGACAAAAAAACAAAAGTTACACCCTGGACAGGGATCACTCCGAAGAGGAAATCTTGTCGTCTGGATTTGAACTTTAGGGGTCTAAAACTGTTCACTTCCTGTTTTGTCTTCTTGTGTGTATGTGTGCAACAAAATAGGTTACAATGCACTGTGTAGTTTTAAACATTGTAGTCATACTTTTCATACAGCTGTCCTGTTTCAAAGCCAACCCCCCTCCTGTCACCCCTTCCAACCAGCACTACTTAATGACTCCTCTGAATGTCAGAGAGAAGGATGCTGTCATAAACTGTCGTATGCCACATTCAATTCTCATTAATGAGCTGCTGAGATACGATTCAGTCACTTGATCGATCTTTTGTCTCTGACAAATTCCGTCTCAGCATCAGCGAGGATGGCAGGCCCCGGGGCAGACTGTGGTATTTTGGTGTGTGGAGCGGGTTTGAACTGCCCTTTGGCTCAGACACCCTCACCCGAACCCAAGCCCCCTTTTCCTGTTCTTTGTCTTCCATCTTACGTGGAGACTGAAGACAGAAGGCAGTGGTGAGGAAAAAGCCAAATAGAGCAGGAACATGTTTTGCGTTTAAGAAAGAAGGTCGTCGAGTGCCTGCGGTGCTTGATCTTCTCATGAACTCTGACTTCCCTGCTGGCATTTGCCACCATTCAAATGAAGCAGAAATATGCTTTCTTTTAAAAAATATGAATATATCTGCCTCAGTGGTGGACATCAAAAGCATGCAGTTTTGTTTTTCTTTTAAATGTGGCAATAATAGTGGTTGCACCACACCTCGCCTCACAATTTGTCAGTTTAACTAATTAGCTTATTAGGTCACAATTAGGAGCTGTTACAAAATCAATTTCCATAAATATAGCCCATCATATTAAAATATCAGCTTATTATAGAAAACCATTTAAGCATTGATATTCAGCTTGTGATACATATACTAGTACACTCTTTGTTCTCATAACACATTATACTAGTTGAACAACTGTATCTAGTGATATTTATTCACTACTGTACTGACTTTCACGCTACAATATGATAACAGTTGTGCCAAAGTACTTACCCCCATAAAAAAGATGGTATCTCCTACCGCGGGATCTTCTAGCTTTTACCACAGAAAAGTGGAGATTCTTCAAAAAGGTTCATTGTAAACAGATATTTAACCTTTAACATTCAGTCGTCTGAGCTTTTTCTAGGCATGTTTGAGATTTCCGCTGCGGGCGTGGTCAATGAACGCACCTAGAGTCCACTGCAGAGCGCGAGCGAGTGCCTGCTTTTTTTCTCGTTACAAAAAAAGAAAGAAAAGAAAAACACGTGTGTTCTTCATGTGTTTACGGAAAAACATGCATTGTACCTGCGGCATAGGATTATTATTTTTCTTTTTTTTACGAGAGTAACTTTGGCACATCAAGTGTACTTATACTAGCAGGGCAGCTCCTAATCGGCATTTTGGTGCTAACAGTAGGCTGGATCCTGGTGGCTACGAGAAAGACATTATTAGTAAGACACATGGTGGCCATTTTAGTGTTCCCTTGTTCTACGTGTGCAGTAAATTGTCTTATTAGTGAGGACAAAGAGCATACTAGTCGATCGACCTTAACCTGCATATTAAGGATATCGATATACATCAACGGCTTTCCATATATATTTTTTTTGTGTGCGTCTGAGGTTTGATAGCGTCAGAATAGAGCTCAAGCGCCATCTGCTGTTCATATTCATCATTGCATAAATAATCCAAACCAACTTCATGTTCAAATTTGACAACGGCGTCCATCTATACACGGGGTTGTTGTGTCTCTCACACACACGAAGTTGAAAGGCAGCCAAAGAACATCATCACGAGCAGCAGGTCAAATGCAAACCCAGTTCGATGAGGGCCTCCAAATCCATGTACTGCAACGATATCGAGGATTGATGTTTATCATTAATTAAAGTGTGATTTTGAGAACATTTCCCAAGCTAAAATAAAGCCCTTAAAAAATCCTTCTTGAGGGTTATTATTTAACAAGTGAATCTTCTCAACAAATATTACTTTAACTGATAGGGACAAAAAAAAATCAACATTTAATATAGTGTACCATTTCCACCACTTTAATACATCTTGGTGATGAAAAGCATCACCGGTGACACTGTCCACTTGTACCTGGAGCCTGACAAAAAAAGAAGAATTCAATCTACATACAGTATGTGCAATAAAATGGAATAATCCATTGCATGAGAAGGAAGTTGGGGGTGTTTGAAGCATGTGGAATAAAAATTAAACAAAACTTTATCAATCGATTTTTATTAGATGTTGGGGCCCCCTGGAAATGTCAATGTCTCAGACATTTGCTGGTGTTTAACTGATTATAAGATCACCTCTGTCACTTATCCTGGACTTAGCTGCTTTTCCATTTGATTGTTTTATAATACACCAGTAATATAATATATGCGTTTGGTATTAATAAGCTGGCAGATGAAAAATTAAAAGTCAAGATATATATCTCATATGGGAAAAAAGTGGCCGCAAAAGGGGCCAAGCCAAGAAGGAAAATGCAGTCAACTTTCTCAGCAGCACTGTGAGGGGGATGTGCTAACCACTTCCTCACCGTGCCGCCGTCTCAACAGTGCAATCCTGATGTGAAAAGATCACCTCTAGTTTTTAGAGCTCTTAGAAGGGCCACCAGGCACCGTAGCTTCTTCCAGGCATGAGACGGAGGGCAGCCCCAGACGTCTGTGAAGCGGACGGTCCCTGCGCTCCAGGTGAAAGATCATCCTCCTACAAGCTTCCGGTCCTTTGCTCCGTATCGTGTCGATCAGTTGGCGTGCTCGGTTTCCGTTGGTCTCGTTCTTCTCCATGATATCATCTTTCTCACCATCATTCAGGATTCCATCCAAAAGGTCGTCTAACAACTGATTAATAACTTCCTCGGTTACCCCCTCCACAAAGTTGGACCTCACAATGCAAAGCTCGGTATCTGGAAAATAAATAAATAAAAGCTTCCCTTCATTATGCTTTTGTTTGAATAGTACAATCGTCAATGAAAGCGTCTTCAACATTGCAGTCCAAAGACGTGATCTGTCATTCCTATTTAAGAAGATTTTGGAAATCTGTGTGTGGAGCACTACTGTTGTGCAAACCCATCAAAGAACAAATTCGGACTTTCTTCTCCTTTTTATGCATTTTTTCTCATTCGGTGTGACTCTTATCACTGTTTGTAACAAAACTGATAGCTCTGAAGTAAAAAGAAATTTTTCTTTTCTTGTGTCACACTTGTGCCTAACCTTAAACAATATTTTATTTCGATATTTTTAGTAAAATGATCAATGCAAAAATTAAAGAAAACAAAACGACTGTCACCATATGTCTCCAGTTCAGGCAAAATTGGTCCAGCACCTGAGTCGTCACCTGGAAGGAAAAAAAAGCAGATTATCAAACACCTTAATAATAGATCTGTAATGTTGCTAATGGCATTTGTGGAAAGATCAGCAGATTCAGCACACACCTTTCCGAATCTTACAGCTCCACACTGTTCCAGCTGAATTTTCAAGTTGGAGAGTGAATTCATCCCCTGGTTGTTCGATGTACACCTCAAAGTAATTCGGGTCCCAATCTTCATCTGCGAGCTTCAAATTCTGTGAAACAAATAGAAAAAAATCCAGTTTAAAACCAAAACAACAACAACCAACCAACAAAGTCAAGTGAAAATGTCGCCATTGTTGACTATGTCAGGTTGAAATGACAACCTGGCAGTTACTGTCCAACATTGTAACATGCAGTATTGACATGAGATGATGACGACATCATAGCTAGCACATGGCGATGAAAAGGTTGGAAACAGGCTAAAAAAATACTTGCATTATTTGTTGTAGTGCGTTCCAGTCATTTGGGGCAGAAAATTTAAAAAACAAGGTCAATCGTAAGTTGTTTGGATTTTGGAAATTAAGAGGTTAATAAAAATTATGTAGCAAGAATGTAGGTGGTGGTCTGCATTGTGGGCAGAGCCAATAAATGGGGGGCTTTTGCCAAAAAACTGGTCAATAGTTGGATTTCCAATCCATCCCAAAAATTTTATTTGAATTTTCAAGAAATGAGAAAATAAAACTGAATGGAAACGCTATTTGAAAAAGGGCCCAAAATTCGCAAAAAAAAAAAAAAAATTACGCTTAGGAGGGGGTGGATTTTGAAGCGTATCAAATAAAAGGAAAATGCTAATTTTGGCTATGGAAACAGGTTTTGCGAATAAACGCCGACAAGACCGGATACATGTCGCACGTTTTGACCGGATATTACGTCACACGTACGTTTGTAGTCCCAAAGCAATGTCGGACGATAAAGTAAGGTATGTTTGGGGGAACGACGAAACATAAATCTTTTTGGAATTAATTAAAGAAGCAAATATTAATGTTATTTTAGATGGAAAACAGCAAAGAAATGCTACGGTTTATCAAGAATTACAAAAAAAAAAAATACTCATCGCACGGCGCAATCGTTTCCTGTTCTTTTTTTAAATTACTGGTGGAAGACATCATTATTGTATATACTGCCACCTACAGAAGCGGAGTCCCCTCTCAATATTCGCAAAAGAAGAACAGATGGAAACGGGCATAAGTCGCACGTCCGTTTTGTACATTTTTAGTAAATTCGCTTAAAAAATTTGAAACAATTGGATGGAAACCTGACTGAAGTCATGCTGGCTTTTTTTTTTTTTTTAAGGATAATGCAAAGTGCGAAGGCCAGCAATGCGTATCTTTACTTCCACCCACCATGCCTTCTTCCCAGGCAATTAACTTAAAAGAAGCTCATTAAAATCGTCAAAACTGTTATTGGCCCCATGCCTAGAACCTGCCACTTGAGCCGCCAATCAAAGCTAAACAAGCCACACGTGGCTCGGGAGCCCGCAATGAGTATCCCTGGCCTATGGAGAGGAAGATAATACGCTCATAAAATGTAAAATACTAGGGCGATGGTTCTAAGTAGTCGCTTGTAACAAAAGTCCGCTTTCGTTTCATATCAGAAGTTGCGCACATAATTCATGCAAAGGCTCATAGGGCGCAGGAATAATGTGGATAGATAATGTTAGGAGGCAGATCTTTTCCTCGGCCGATCTTTTTCCTCCGCGTGTTCGTTTTTTTTCGGGTAGTGAGAATGTTGGTTATCCGAATGCAGGCTGGAGATTGATGAACAGTTACTTCGAAGCTTTTATTTCTACAGAATATTCCGGGCACAAGTGAGTTCCAGACAATGGCTGCGGCCTCTCACAAGTGCGAAGATTACAGTGGACTTATAACATTCTTATACTATCTTGAAGGGCGGTACCACAAAGCCCCCCAGCAAACAGCCCACCCCGGAGTTCACCGGACATGAGATAAGACTTTAAAGACATCATTCTAACACATTGACTTCAACCACAGACAATGGTCTATTGTTGTGGAAATAGAGGAGGCCCCCCGGCCACGACGGCACCTAGCAGAAATCGCGACAACACTCACAAAGACACATCCGCAGATAAAAGCTCTACTGAGGAAATAAGGAAATTAAAACAGTTATGACTAAATCTGGGCAGAAGACCCTCTTCAATAATCATGGGCCGGTGACTTTGTGTGAGTAAAAGCAGGGCAGTACAGTACAGTTGAAAGTGATGAGCTCAGTCAGGCTTTTTCCAAACAGGCCTGCTGTTACGATAAAGGCAGCTGAGCCCTACCTCTGGGCATATTGATGCATCGGCAGCATTAGATGTGACGATGAATTGGTCATCCATTTGCAAGATCCCCTGTAAATCAGACTTCTCAATCCGTTCATAGCCTTTCTCTTTGGCCGCCTTTTCTAGTTGCTGTGACAGAGAAACACATGCCAGTCACAAAAAAAAAAAAAAAAACGCTTCATCAGCAGCAGAAGTTTGACTGCAGCCATCCGAATCCATACTGACCGCTACAACAGAAGGGTTACTCAGGATGGGATAAACATGCAGCGTCAGGAAGGTTTTCCCGGTCTTGTATACCAACACTTTGCAATTCAGAGACAGTGGAAAGCCAGCCCGGCGCAAAATGCGGATCATGACTCCCGTTGCGGAGAATACTGGGTGTGCTAGCTTGACGTGGGATGGGGTGACCTCAGACACTTTTTCCACGCTGGCTCCATCACCATCGGAATGCAGAACCGCAAATGTCTCCAAAATTCTGGGATCAGCAGCTGCACAGGACAACATGCACCATTGTTCATTTGCACACGATGGCACAATGTCTTTGAATTGCGTCCTCATCCTCACTGACTTGTGCAAACCCAGTGTGGCAGATAGACCTCATCAAACTGCCCAGCAGTAACTGTGAGTTCCAGTAGGGGGCCTGCGGGAGTGTAGTGCAGGGACTCCATTGTGCCCTTGTTGTGCTCCCACCAGCGGCCAAAGCGGTACTTGAAGCTCAGAGACGAATCCTTACAAATCCAGCGCAGGCCCGAGACACTGCACTCAAATTTACCTGGTCCAGGCAGGAAGCTGGTGGGACACAAAGTTATTATTAAATTAACACAGGAATTCAAACTAAAATTGAAGGGGGGAAAAAAAACTCAGAAACCAAACATTACAAACCATGTGGGACAGGAAGAAAAACAAATGATTACATGTACAGTACATAAAGATGATGTCATGAATTGTATTTTTGAAATAATGGCTGCAACACCATCAATTCTATTGATGTCTTTCAGAGCACCGTAAGAATGTTGAAAATGTGTTTCACCTGTACCAGGTGTAACTACCATCCTGGATCACATCCGGCTCACGTTTTGTCCATCCATCCTGGGCAACTGCCGCAGTTTCGGTCAAAAACTTCGCCTGGTTAAAAGAATGAAACATGCAATTAAAAGTTACATCTAGATTAGACATATTGAATTCAAATTGTATTTCATTGTTCATTTTGGAATCACGTCAAGAATCGAAATGAAGGAAGACGATTGACATTCTCTATAAGAAGTACTTACTGTGGCCATTTCAAAGTGTTGACTTTTGCCACCGTCCATCCATGATGGCTTATTTTGCCTTTGCCTTTAAGTGTTTAAGAACAATATATATAAATAGATAAAAACAGCAACAACAAAACACTCATACTGTATAAAACATCCACTTATCTTAGGCCAACTCTCGAACTTGGTCTTAAACTTGGCAGTGATTTTATATTAGACCAGCAAATTGATGCTGTTGTTAAATCCTGTTTTGTTCATGTTAACACATTCACTGCCAAAGACGGCTAGAGACGTCAAAGATCAATTTTTACCAGGCTGGCAGTGAATGAGTTAAGCAACTGTCTTAGGTAAGCGGAGGCTCAGGGGGGATCGAACCTTTTCCGTTGATGGTCCCAGTCTTTAGAATGACCTGCCGTTAAATGCTAGGCAAGCTCTCATCTTGAAAACTTATTATTCTTTGATTTTGACTCAGCATGAGAATCTGACTTCCCCTTTTAAGTGCTCTATGAATAAAGTTGTGTTCCCATGGAAAAATGGGTGGATTCAAACAAAAGTATGCAATGAACTGCTAAATCGTGATTGTGCGTTATACCCAGATGTAAATGGCTTGAAATAAAAATTGAAATGATGCTCACATTTCTAATATTCATCTTGACATGTCAAACACAAACCTTTTCAGTCCAAAGCAAAATAAAAGAATGAGGACAACAAAGTCACATCAAAAACTCAAGCCCTTCAGACATAAATACTTACGTTTCCAATATTATTAACTTCAGTGTTTGTGGCTCCCGTTCCATAAGGATGCTGTACAAGAGCCGTTTCTGCTCCACAGATTTCAGAAGATCAATGACGTTGGACATCTTCTGGCGAGGGCTTTCGATGGCTTTGATGTCATCACTTATGACAACGCCCCTCACATTCAGATCATTTATTATGTCGTCGACATTTTCAACCAGGTAGCTCAGTCTGCTTCTATAGTGATCAACAAAGCAGTGTCCTGTGAAAAGGAGGAGAAAACGTTTACACATCCCAGTTAGGATTAGTTTGTGTTACTGTTATTTGATTTTTGCTACTTGGTACCTTTTGTACTTTGTTGTGACCTCCTAGATGAATTGTCATTACATTGTTGGAGTTATTTTAGTTGGCACTTGGTTCATAATTGTTCCCTGTTTTCTCCTGTTGTGGATCTGCACTCAGCATAGCTCGCCTGTCTCAAACCTTGGAAATGGCTTTGTAACCTTTTCCAAACTGAATCACCTTTTCATATTATACTGTAAGTTTCTTTTTTATTTGTGTTGTTGATTGTTTGACTCATTGGTGTCAAACTCCGGCCCTCCAGTGCCGTAGTCCTGCGTGTTTTGGATGTTTTCCCTCCTCAAACACCAGTTGGCGAGCTGGCGAACTCAGTAACAGGGTTAGTTTTCACTAGGCACGCTGACCTTTCCCCGCCGGGCCTGGGGTCCCGGGGTGCCGTCCGTCTCCCGGTGCTCCCTTCCGTCCCCAATGTTCCGCCCCACCACGCGGCTGGAGGTGTGGTGGGCGCGGGTGCCCTCGCTGTTCCACTATCCGGCCCCTCTCTGGCACAGATTCCTGGGTACGGGGGTCCGGATTTGGGGTTGGTGGTGGCTTGTCTCAGGGTTTGGGTCGGGTGGCTGTGGGCCGATGGGCCTGCTATGACCCCGTTTTGCTGCGTTGGGCTTGTGGTGCGGGCCGTGTTGGGGTGGGGGGCGCACAGGACTCCTGGGTTTGCTCTCTGGTCGGTGGCCCTCTCGGGGCCCGGGGTGTGTGCCCTGGCGCTCTCGCGGCCTGGGGGGTTGTGCTTGCCCTGTCCTGGTCGACTGCTCCCTTCTTTGGTGGAGGTTTTCATGCACACCAGCATCTACCGAAATTCAAACACAATCTGCTTCTTCCTCTAGTCGCTGAATCAGTGGAGGCTGATGTCTGTGGATCTCACTCTTCTTCATCTATCCTTCCTTCCTTTGGTCTCTTGAGGTCTCCTTAATTCGTTGGAATTTAGATGTTTCCGGGGTTGGTGAAAGATTCTGGGTTGCAACCCCGTGGGTAGTAGGTGGTGTCTGGCTTCTTTTCTTTGATCCTTCCTCGGGTCTCCTGACAACTTCACGACTCTAGCTGGATTCTGAAGTCTTTGGTTTAGGTGAAGGGTATGGGGATTTTTAATAGGTTTCAGGTGACTTAATGAGCACAAACTCATACGCATGCACATAAGGACACACACACAAAGAAGAAGAAGAAGAAAAATGAGAGTGCAATGATAATGACATGTTGAATCGGTAAGATTACCGAATGAACATATGAGCTCTCTCTAGAAATGATTAATCAGGTGTCTTTGAGGAACGAAACATTAACAGCATGCTGGAGGACCCGACTTTGACATAACGTGTACAATTAACTCAACAGATTTCCATGACAATCGGGCCTGGGTGTGGCCAATGAAATTGAACGCGGCTTTTGAAAAACAGTGGCTACCACATGATTTAATATGGTTAGGAGAAGGTTGGTTGGGGTTGTATAAATTGGATTTCCAAAAATAAAATCATCATATTTTGTTTTTACTTGGGTTGTCTTTGTGACATCTCAAAAGTGGCTTGATGATCTGAAACATTTAGGTGTGCTAAATATGCATTGAGAAACTAAGAAAGGAGGCAAATAACATAAACACATAAACGTACATAGTAAACATGTCACACATGAAAAGGACAAATTGTAAAAATCGTAATATGTAAAAACGTAGTTGATGAATAGAAGGCATTTGATGGCTAAACAAGGCCGCTAAGGAAAGCTCAAACTCACCGTACAGTCGTGGCTCTATATGCCACAAGTAGAACAACATCCTCTTGCTTGCGTCTGGACCTTTCAGGCGGACTAAATGATTCAGATGGAACACCATACTTCTGATATCAGGGTTTGAAGAAATGATCATACTTTGTTGCCCGGGACTCAAGATATGATCGAATTCAAGATTTTCCATCAGTCTAGATAAAACTCCCTGCGCCATAAACTCAGACTTAAATGCTGGACGCTCTTGAGGCAGCAAATCTCCAATCATATCTGTAAAAACAATGCAAACATAAAAAGTCATGTCAGATATATCAGACAATGTGTTGTTATGCTCATGCAAGGGCCTCTTTAATTTACTTATGGTTATGAACAAAAAAACATGTCTGCAGTACTCAAGCCATTAGAGTAGGAGTTATTCTTAGTGTTTGATTAGTAGTTGTAGTAGAAATGGTAGTACAAGTAATACTCCATATTAGGGCTGGGCAATAAATCTAATTAATTTGATTAATCGTCATTGTAGGAGCCTAAATTCAATTTTAATTTAAGTAATATTTGGATAAAGGTGATTTAAGTTAATTCTGATAAAATGATATTATTTACAAGTTGAAATGTTTATGTTCATGTGTGTAATGAATAATTATAAGGCAACAGTTATATTGTTTGCATTTAAAATGTGTAAATGTAGGATGTAACATTTCATAGTACAGTACTATACAATTGCATCCCAGATTTGTTTATTCAGGACCTATTTGATTGCCTTTATGCGGAGGGGACCTGTGTGGTACATGGCAGTAATGCGGTCAGGCAATATAAAGTAGAGCCACACAGTTTTTTGACCTCCTCCTCCTGGACTCCTAGACTAATTAATTACTCCTCTTTGATATTTCATTTTTGTGTGTGTCATTTTTGCATTTTTGTACCATTGATTTAATGTCTAACTAAAGTGAACGGAAGACCAAGATGAGCATATGGAGTTTCTTTTCATCGACGACGCCGCGGACACCGACTAGGAAATGAGTTTGGAGTGTCGAGCTAAAGCTTTACTAATTACGAACCTACAGTCATTTTAAAAATCAAATCATTAAAAACTTGCTAAATCGTGAAATTGAGTTTTGTCTTCTGATTATTAAAAGCTGTTGTTCTTACGTTCAGTTCCATCCAAAAGTTTTAGTGAGTTGTAATTTTGCCCAATGCTGGATGGGTGGTTTACAAGATCTAACAACTTAATTGTGGCATTTAAAGGTGGACACTGAAGAGGGTCTTCTGCATAGATTTAGTCATAACTGTTTTAATTTACTTATTTCCTCAGTAGTACTTGGGTTTTCCCCAAAACGTTCGACACTTTTGAAAGCGAAAGCGAACTTTATCAACCCCGCCTCTTTTTTCATTGTGCTGTCGCTTGCCTGAGGAGCGATTCCATAGAAAACGCAAATGAGATTCTGTAGTCTTCTGCTCGTTAAATGTTGGTATAATATTAAGTGTATTACAGATAAAAGGACCGGCTGAGGGGTTTTCCCCAAAACGTTCGACACTTTTGAAAGCGAAAGCTAACTTTATCAACCCCGCCTCTTTTTTCATTGTGCTGTCGCTTGCCTGAGGAGCGATTCCATAGAAAACGCAAATGTCAGAATATCATTACCGCTACTTTGTTTCTCCTCCAGGTAGCCAATCTTCTCCAGCGACGTATTGATAACTTCGCAAGCTTCATCCCTGCCCAGTGATGAAGTCAAGACAGTCATCAGGTCCTCAGCGGTGGTGCACGTGCCTTCCTTCAACGACGCTTGGCTCACCAGTTGCTTACACAACTGTTGAAAGTCGTTGCTTGTCAATTTTGACAGCGTTCGTGTCACTTTAGCTACCCTTGCAGCCATTTTATTTCTCAAGTCGAGTCGCCCCCAAACTTGTTCTCCGAGGCCGTCGTGGAAGTTTGAGGAAGTGTGACGCCCGTTCCTGGGTGAACGCGGGAGGCGGCTGTCACATACAGGGTTTCGTACGGCCAGCCCATTTAGACAAACTACATTGTCTGCACATCGTGAACACGGACTACTTGTAAGATTTTGGCCTCTGGGTGGCGATGTGGTACTTTCGCTTACAGAGCGCTTGATTACAGTCACGCTGTGATTGGTGAAGTTCTGGTTACATGACATATGGACGCCATCTGATTACCCTGCTTAAACAGTTTTATTTTTTCACTCCCTCACACAAACACGCACACATACGAACATGGTTTTCCTGGCGGGCAAGCGAACCCACGCCAACCTGCATCTTAGGCAAGTGTCGGTACAACTCCGCCACCTGAAGCTGCTTTAACAGTT
The DNA here is from genome assembly GCF_051991255.1 of Vanacampus margaritifer. NCBI lineage: Eukaryota > Metazoa > Chordata > Actinopteri > Syngnathiformes > Syngnathidae > Vanacampus > Vanacampus margaritifer. The sequence goes on from NC_135432.1 coordinate 10,486,887, forward strand.
GGCCAGACAGCACATGACGTCATCAAAACGGGCCGACTACAATCGTGCGACACAACGCTGATGATTGAACACACTTCAAATGGTCATTTGCTGCTAATGAAGGTGTCGAAATGCCTATGAAAGGAAGATTCCCGATCAGGAGGACGCTACAGTATCTTCAGAAGGGCGACATTATCTTCAAACCCCGAGTGAAGGTGATGACAGTTAATTACAACACGCAGGGAGAGCTCAGCGACGGAGCAAGGTCAGCGCTAACACAACTAGCGAACACAACCACAGCACACGCTTACTTACAGCATCATGTTGTCTTTTTTTGTTGCTTTTCATTTCTCCGCAGGAAATTTGTGTTCTTCAATATTCCTCAGATTCAGTACAAAAACCAGTGGGTCCAAATAATGTTGTTCAAAAACATGACGCCGTCGCCCTTCTTGAGATTTTACTTGGGTTAGTTGTTTTGTCCCACGCCTGAATGCTACAACTGCATTTCAGTGTTTCCCAACCTATTGAGCCAATACTTGACCCTAGCAAACATCTCGCAGCACACCACCAAACAAACTAAAATGTCCCAAGAAGTGGATGCACGGAAATTTTGCTAGTGGCACAGCATGCCATTTTTGGTCCAGGTGCAGATTGTTTGCAAATATACGTCTATGTTTGTGGTCAATAACTGCCACAGAAAAATTAAACAGTATTGAAACGAAATGATGTTTGACAGCACAGTGGTTGGGAAACATTGCTTTCTTTGTTATGAGAGGCGAGCTGATTGGTGTCTTTGGTCTAGATGACGGCGAACAGGTGCTGGTGGATGTGGAAGGCAAGCACCACAAAGACATCGCACAACACGTCAGGACAATTTTGGGCAAAACCCAGTAAGTACCCCTGAAGCAAAAGCTGGATCGATGGCTTGCCATGTTGGAGGTCCGCCCGTGCTCTTGTTTTGGTCCTTACTGAGTGCTTGAATAGCCATGTGGAAAGATGGTGACTTGATGTGCAGTGTTTGGGGGGGGGGGGGCAGCAATAGGAAAAAATTGATTCTGCTGACTCCCACCACACTAACCGCTATCTAGCCTTAATGCTAATATTCTCCATTATCAATGCTGTTTTAGTCAACTATTCCAAGGCACTAAGTGAAACATTCTGTTTTGCTTGTGTTCACACAACACAGCCAATTCAAACCCCCAACCTCAGAATTATGAGGTGGATGTGCTCATCACTGTGCCGCTGTCCTACTGATTTGTGAATGTTTCATTAGCATTCTGCAACCGAATTTGTTGTCACGCGTGTGCTCTCGTCTGTGATGAAAGGTTCTAAATTTGACTTGTTTGCATCCAGGGCGATGTTGGATGGAGAAGAGCAAGCCAGGCTGCAGGCCTCCAACCCTGCCAACTTTGGCCCTGCCAAGTACTGTCTGCGCGAGTGCATATGTGAGGTGGACGGTCAGGTGCCCTGTCCTGGCACCACGCCGCTGCCCCGAGAGATGACGGGCAAGTATCGTGCCCAGATGAAAGCGCAGCAGGAGTGAATGTCTGCCGTCGATGTTGAAGAATCCACAAAGACGCCAGAGCACGCGATGAGTCAGACCCTCTTCTTCATGCAGAATGTTAGTATGAGGTGTGCCACCAAGGATGGATTTCAAAGCCAAACTACTTTTTGACACTGGTCCTGGAACTTTTTTGACACACCCGATTCAACACAGACGGACAAAAATGAAATCCTCATTCAATGTGTTTACTTGTGCTCACATGTTAATAAACAGTCCGAAATGTTGTTCTGCGATGTATCAAAGGGTGAAATCCTTCACAAGTGTCTGTACATGAAGTTGAAAGTTCTAGCGGGCTAGAAAACGTTTGTTGACAGCGAGTGCTAATACTTGCTGGCATTGATGGTTTTGCGTGAGTGCGGCAGATGTGAAAAGGGGAACGTCACAAGAACACACTGGCTGGAGATTTTTCACTCCACCTCATATTCATGATGACTTCATGTTATGCATATTGGTCAAGCTCCCATGCTTTAAAAAAATAACTGCAAGCGGACAAAATATCAAAACATGTGACCTTTTACAAGCACATGGTGAACCTTCACTTTGCAAGCGGATTCACTTAGCATTTTTGACATTTTGCAAGGTTAGTAGGATGGAGTGGATATGTTAAGACACTTTACTAATTTTGCAATTTCAGCAGTAAAAAGTTAGTATTTTGTCCATCATGATTTTGATAACGTCATTATTTTTCATGTTACAATTAACCCCTTTAAAAACGCAATTTGCCACTTCTTGTCGACTGAAAATGACGTTTTGAGGGCTCAGGTAACAACCAATCACGGCTCACCTAACATTTTCGTGGCGGCCGTGGCTCAGCTCAGGGTGTAGAAACCAGAAGGTCGGCTGTTCGATCCCTGCTCTCCACAAGTCATGTATTGTGTTCTTGGGCAAGACACTTTGCTTCCAGCGCTACTCACACTGGTGTATGGAAGGTGCGAATGTTTGGTGGTGGTTGTAGGCGCACGCTGGCAGCCACGCTTTCGCCAGCCTGCCCCCCTGGGCAACTGTGGCTACTAAAGTAGTTTACCGCCACTAGAGTGTGAATGCAGTACTAATGTATCCATTCCATTGAAAATAGTCTTTGAGTGTGTAGATTCTAGAAAAGTGCTATATAAGTCTGATGCATTATGTCACTGTCATGTGAAAAACAATGTTCTTTTTTTCTTTTCTTTTTTTTTACCTTTTTGAGATGTCTGCATTTAGTTTGACCCCCTAAACATAATTTTTTTTTTTTTTAAATACACAAATGGACTTAAGTGTTTTTCACAAGACAGCGACGGTTTACAAGTTGAGCTGAGATTAGTTGTTACCTGGGAAAATTAGTAACAGTAATTAGTAATGACAATCTTGGACTACTCATGATGAAAATGACAAGTGTAAATATTGATTCTATAACTGTCCTCTGCCAACATCCACCTCAACTGAAGAAAATCAATCAAATAAATGAATCAGAAGGTCTCTTAAAGGGCCAGATACGCTAAATGATTCTGACAAAAATGACTTGTTTTGCTCAAGTAGCTCGTAGACAGAAGTGGCAGCTGGCGCTCAGTTGCCAGTCGGGAGTTTGCACACTTGGTTTGCTCCGATATCGGCTGGATGACGCCCGCTTCAAAATGTCAGAAATCAACGAGCCATCTGCTTTTGGCATCAACGCGTCATCCTGCCTTTTGGACGAGGTGGCAAAGATGGGGCGGACGCACGTCGTCTCTGTTTGCCAACTCTTTCTTTTCCTCCTCTCAATTGTGCTCTTCAACTGTGCAAAGAAGTGGAAGATCGAGACGTCCTACTTGATCATCATTACAGCGTTTTAGTCGATATCAAGTCGAAGGGACAAATACTAGTTGGCACTAGTAGTACTCGTCCACTGTATGTCCTAAACAGTAAGACGAGACTGCAATTGTAGAACTGATGATTGTGATTCCGAAGTGTCTTCTATTCATACTATTCTTTTTCCACGATCATGTGACATTTGTGTACACGACAAGGACACTTCCATTTGATTCTCCTCTTCCTGCCCAGTACTAATTTTGCCTCACAACAAAGACTGATGGCGAGAGTACCGATACCGGCCTTATTTTAAGTACTACAGGTGTCAATGCTTATGTCGGAATTTGTGAGTACTCAGAGTGAATACTCATAGTGGTATCAAACATCCCTATTGACCGAATCACGTAGTTGTTGTAAAAAGACAGTTGTCATTCATGTCCAGGCTGGAAGCAGCGGACGGGCCGCTTCAACGCTTGCTGTTCTTCTGCTCCTGTAGGGTGCGCTGCAACTCTCGCAGGTTCTCCCACAGCAGCTCCACTTCGTCCGCTCGGCCGCTGAGCTTGGCGTCGAAGATGTACGCCCTGATGTTGTCCATCTGCTGCAGTAACAGCTCTTCCTCGATCAAGTCCACGTCGTCGTCGCCGCAGTCGAAGGGGTTGGTGGAGGAGCCGGCGTTGGGGGCGTCGGCGAAGGGGTTGTTGCTGCCTGCGTTGTTGTCACCCCCCTCCCCCTCCTCTTCGTCCTCCTCAAAGGGGTTGCCAGGAACGCAATCATCCTGCGTGTCGTCGTCATCCTCATCGAAAGGGTTGTACTCTTTCTTTCCGTTGACTGCTTTCCTGCGCTCCCTCTTGATGTCCTCACAGAAGGGATTGGACGGATCCTCCTCGATAGGAGTGGCGGCCTCTTCGCGTTTGGGCTCGTTCGGTCCATCTCCGCTCGGGGGCGTAATATGGCCGCCTAAGCTTCTTAGCCTCGGAGGGGACTCCACATCCTGCTTGGCATCTGCAGGAAGATCGAGATCTAAAGCGGCCTCTGAGGCCTCCAGGCCACCCGTATGCTCGCTCTCCTCTCGCTCCCGGGCCTCCAGGCGGCACAGCTCGCCCCGCTGCAAGTCCTCCTCGTCGGCCAGCTTCCGCGAGAGCGCGATGGCCAGGCTGGTCTGCTGCCGGTCGTACTCGTCCTGCAGCTGACGCAAGTTCTCCTCCAGCATGGCCACCTCGTCGACCCTGCGGGCCTGGCGCGCCTGCCGCAGGAACGAGCGGATGTTGTGGATCTGCTGCAGGAGGGGGTCCTGGTCCTGGTCCTGGTCCGTGACGTCTGCGTGGCCCGGGTCGGAGGAGGGCAGCCAGCCCCCGGCTTTGGTCACGCGGGGCTCTCGAGGAGCCTGCGCCGGCTCTCCGTTGATTCCGGCGGGCGGGCGGCTCCTCTCCGACTCCTGCCTTCGCTTCAGGACCTCCTGGGCTGCCTGTGAGGCAAGAAAAAGCAAACTTAACGAGGACCTTTTCAAAAACCATGCGTGGTCCTGGCATCTCACCAGTCTCTCTTGTTGGAGTCTCCTCTCTTGTTCCTGCTTCCTCTTTTCTTTCAGCTCTTTATATGTCTCCTTGCTTGGTAAGGACATGAGCCCGAGCAGCTTCTCCTACGACCAAGATAAGAAAAAAAAATCCGCATTTGTGGGTCATGTTTTTGAGTTATGATTTGAAAACTCGGCGCCCCAAAGAAATCATTTGCCGTCAATTCTTTTGCAATCCTCGTTTGAAAAAGTGCACCCTGTCTTAACTGGAGATGGCCGAACTCACCTGGACAAACAGCGTGGCCGTGTAGCGCACCATCCTCTGCAGCTGCAGAACCTTGGGATGCGGCTGTGGCTCGTCTTTCACTCCCAAAGTCAGAATCTTCTTGCTGAAAAAGAGCCCAGGACTCTTATTGATACTGTACTTGACAAAACTTCCACTTTCAAACAGGACAGACGTTCACCTCAAAGCGTCAATTAATTCGTAGTATTTCTGTACTTCTAGTCGAAGTCCCATCGCTGTCTCCAGATTG